>NC_041335.1:30238668-30538668 GCF_004354835.1 Perca flavescens
GGCGCTTCTGGACACTGTTAACATATGGCTTCCTTTTGGCACAGTACAGTTTTAACTGGCATTTGTGGATGTAACTACGTATTGTGGTACTTGACAAAGGTTTGCCAAAGTATTCCTGACCCCATGTGGTGATATCGCTTATAGATGAATGACGATTCTTGATGCAGTGCCGCCTGAGGGATCGGAGGTTGTTCAGCTTAGGCTTGCACCCTTGTCCTTTACGCACTGAAATTCCTCCACATTCCTTGAATCTTTTAATTATTTTACGCACTGTTGAAGGTGAAATAAGCAAATGTCTTCCTATCTTTCTTTGAGGAACATTGTTTTTAAACATTTCAATAATTTTCTCACGTATTTGTTGGCAAACTGGCGATCCTCGGCCCATCTTTGCTCTTAAAGGACTAGACCTTACTTGGATGCTGCTTTTGTACCAAATCATAATTACAATCACCTGTTGGCATCACCTGTTTCAAATCACATCATTATTTAACCAATTTACCTGATTACTAGCCCTAAATTGCTCCTGTCCCAACATTTTTTGGAATTTGTGGCAGGTCTGAATGACAGGAAAGGATGTATATTTACAAATGAAATTAAGTTGACCAGGCAAAACATGAAATATTTTGTGTGCACATTGTCTGCAATGAAATACAAGTCAAAGTACATTTAGAAATCACTACTTTCTTTTTTTATTTGTGTTTTCCATACTGTCCCAACTTTTTCTGATTTGGGGTTGTATATGGCAGCATTTATCCAAAGCCTTTAACAGCCAGCATGTCTCCTCTTCTCCTCCATTATTTTTTTCCTTTTTTTCTCATTTCTCTTCCTACCTTTCTAGTCTCCCTTCTTTACTCTCCTGTCTCTTCTCACCTGTCCTTCTCTTTTCCCACTCCATCCTTTTTTTCTACCTCCTCTTTTTCCATCTACTCTTCTATTTCCCCTTCTTTCCTCTCATCTTTTGTAGTCTTCTTTCCTCTTTTAACCTCTACGTTTCCCTTCTTTTTTCCTTTTCCTTCTTTTGTCGTCTTTCCTCTTACTGCTCTTCTCCTCTCAGCTCATCTCCTCTTTTTCTGCCTCTCCTCTTCACTCTTCTCCTTTTATTCATTCTCCACTCATCTGTTTTCCTCATTGCCTCTTATCTCCACTTTTTCCTTTTACCTCTGTCCTCCCCTCCTCACCTCATCCCTTCTGTCCCTCTGTCCTCCCTTCTCTTCTCATCCTCTCTAATTTTTTTATTTTTCCTTCTCTCTCTCTTATCTTCTCTTATCAAATCCCTTATTAAACACTTTCATTACTGGCATATTGTCGACAATATGATCAACAACAATGTAGTTTACCGGCAACCTCTGCTCCAGCTTTACATTTTACCCCTAACCTGCTACACTAAATGAGATAATTGTTAAGTTCCTTTTTTGATGTCACATCCTTCGTCTTTAATAAGACTCCATTAGCAAGCTTATAGCACATGCATTCTTGAGACAATTTGTCTTCATGAAATCAACGATCAGAGCTTTCAGGACAGGATCGCCCCTCTCTATTGTTTCTCGCCCCTAACATGCATGGCTGCTCACTGCATTCTGCTATACTCTGCAATCCAATTTAGTTAAATGGATGCTTCATTCGGTTCTGTGATGTAAACAAATTATGGAATAAGTGGCATGAGATCAAATACGCTATCAAATATTTGAGAATATGTCTGTATAATTTAGATTGTCTATGCTTGTTTTTTATTACATTTTATGCTTAGAGTTCTTGTAATTTTTTTGACCTCTTTGGGTCTTTTTGGATTTTTTTTTCACTGGAGACTTGAGTAAAGATTTATTTTGTTTCAGTCTTTGATGTACACATAAAAAGACACAAAAAGAGGAATCAAAATTGCTACCCCCAGTGGCATCAGCTTTCTGTCTCAGGCTGACAAACATCAATAACAGCTTCATATTTGTGGCACATTTCTGATGAAAGCCTCATACGGAAGCTTTCACACGTTATTTTATTCACCACAAAACATTCCAATGAGAAGTTATGTCCTGCCCAGTTTGCTGTCTTCAGAAATTACACCTCTAACCAACATCAGCGTGCTAAGATAGTTAAGTGGGTGAGGCTTTTTTGTCAAGAAAAAGATAAAAATGTTGTACAAACTACACTGGATCGACAGCTCATAAAAATAAAGTAAAAATAAATGGCAGAAACCACCCATGGCATCAACAGAACCTGGGAACAGAGGTTCCACATTACTGAGTTTCACTAACGACTCCTTTTAATGGGACATAAAGTCATGCATGACTTTTATGGACCTCTTTTGGTGACATTTGGGTAATGCAACAACATTTACATTTAAATATACTGAGTTATCAGTTCATTACCTGTGTAATTTAATTTGACAACTGTGTAACACATACTAGCTTTGTGATTTATAATGTTGTTTTTGTATTTATGTGTTTTTTTTAAGGCTGCATTTTGTATTGGACTGCAATATACACCATTGAAAGATGTTCAAATATTGTGTTCTCTATAATGTAGTCCAGTATAACACCACATCTCATTACAGGCTCAAATATTACCATATAGTTACATGTAAAAGCATCTTCTATGACACAGTTTTAAGTCAACATTAGAGGCATCACAAAGGTATGATTTGTTGGATGGTTGTATTGGATTGCATTATCATCATGTGAAAATGCAGGAAAAAAAGTGTTGTATGTTTGCTACTGTGGTATTATCACAGCAGGTAAACAATGAACTGAGGTAGTGGTAGGCACATGTACTGTATATGGACACCATTAAACCCACGTCATTTATAGGTATCTATCTGCGGCTTTAACAGCCTCCACGCTTCTGGTTTTATACTTTCCACCAGATGTTGGAAGCTGACTGCATGGATTTCCTCCCATTCAGCCACAAGAGTGTTAGTGAGGTCCAATGTTGGGTTGTAAGACCTTGCTTACTCTCCTTGTACCAGTTCATCACAAAGGTGTTGGATGGGGTTGAGAGGTCGGGGCTCTTTGCAGGCCAGTCAAGTTCTTCCACACAGAACTGGGAAAACCATTTCTTTATGAATGTGAAATTGTGCACAGGGGAGTTGTCATGTAAAAACAGGAATAAGCCCCACACTGTTGGAAGGACACTATTGTCTAAAATACCATTGCATGCTATAGCATTTAGATTTCATTTAAGTGGAACTCAGGGAAAACCACCAAACCATAAAAAACAGCTGCAGATCAAAAGTACAGAAAAGCATGCAAACCGGGATGTCCATATACGTTAATCCACATCACATACACTACAATAGGATATTATCATATTCAAACTCGTGGCAATTAGAGTTGTATTGTGTTTTTAAGAAGAATTCATTCTTTTGCTATTTTCAGGGTTTAAGCTGTTTCTCAAAGAAAATCTGTTTCTCTCCTGTAACTTTGGGACTGGAGGTCTGTTAACTGATGCCTGTTTTGGATCAGTACTGACAGCCTTCATACAGTATGACAGACACACATGCACACTCTCTCTGTTTCTTTGTCTGCAACGACTTGTTTCTGTGTGACTCCTGTGTGTCTCATAGGCAGAAAATACAGCAAGAGACAAACCTCAATGCTGCCAGTTTAGCTGTGATGAGACATTGAATGATATTAGAAAAATGTATTAGAACTTTCTATCATTATTAACTATATAATACAGTACACCATGTAAGGAAAATACATTAGTGCACTGTTGCATTAATGTCTTATTAACACATTATTAGCTAAGATTAACCAAAAAATTTATGCTTTCATTTTAGACAGCCCTAAAAAAAAACTAGATAACAAAACAAAACAAAAGTTCCAACATGAAGATCATCACTTGAGATGACAACAGAAAAGTGATGTTGTTCTTGAACAAATTACACACTAGACTAGTGAGTTTTCAGAAGGACATTTCAGCTGAAAAAGCAATCAAATCAGTGGTGTTGATCGGTGACCCCATCATTCCCCTGCTTCCCTCTAAAGAGGTGTATTGTGGCAATTTTGAGCTATATGGACCAGTGTACGTGAGCCGGGGGAAAAAAGAAACATAAGGCCAAACACATACAACAAGAGAAATTGGTCCTAAAGTGTAAATGTGTGGACAAAGCTGTTAAGAAGTTGCTGTGATTTTGAGTACATCCTTATTACCAACTTTTGCAAGCGGGCAGATCAGTGTGTGGGAAAAAGAGAACATATAGGGTAATTTTAGCTTGCGGTGCACCTAACGCCGGGGAGAGTGCATTGCTAGTGGATGAAAGTTCAGGATCAGCAGCGTTTATCTTCTTTTTAAAATAAAGCACCCATCTGTGGCAGATTCAGCCAGATTATTGCTTCATACTGTCAGAAAGCTGTTAGCAATGGAATCGACTTGGAGTAATACTGCAGTTTGGCATTTGTTGTCCTGCTCCTCCAGCAACATGGCACCCCAAGAAGTCGATAACATGCTCTGAGCATTCTGATTTTATGCTGCCTGAATATTTTTCGTCCACCTCCTCTGCCCTGTGTGGAGAACTACGCCATATTGTGTAATGAGGCAGATAAACTCAGTGAGAAATCACTGGCCTAAGGAAAATGAGACCCACTGTGACACCGCCTGTCGCTTCAGTCCAAATGCTCCTGGTTGCTGCGGTAATGAGGTCTTCTGATATACAGTGTCAGAGACCATGACATGATGTTGATTTGTTCACTGATTTGATTGGTGCTTACTGTTTGCTCCATCAGCGATAACGACACATCTCACTGAGCCTGTTATATGTCAGCTGTCAATAACATGCATGTTGTCCTTGTGTACAGCTGTCATGACAGGCGTAACAACGCTGCAAGCTTTACAATATAATGTAATATAATAGAATAATAAGGGGAAAAAATATCTAAATTAAAACAAAAGTCCTTTGCATTCTAGGCATGTAAAACGTTTAGGCTCGTATATATTCAATAATTGTTCTTGTGTCTGTCAATCAAAACTCCAAAAAAGAGTGGTGATAATCTAATGCTTTGTTAAAGGTGCAGTAAGTGATTCTGCGCAAAGATTGTTGATATTTCAACTCAACTGCCAAACAAATACAACCCCCCTTCATAAGCTCCACCCCCCAGATTCACAGACAGAGAACTACTGGCCGGCACACAGCATAAATGCCCCTGCTGCCTCTACCATCAACTGTCGCTGCCTGTTTTGTCTCTTTGCCCTCCATTTTTATAGCTTCCTCTTGAATGAGTGTTAATGTACAGTATGTGTTTATAAAGTTTGTTCTCCCAGCAGAATCCTAATTGCTCGTAATATATATCATATACTATAATTTTCGTTATTGGTGTTTTATTATAATACATTTGGATATTGACTGGCATGAATTATATACCGGGGTAAAGTGAAAAACTAAAGAAAATTAAGAGACAGGCTCATATACTCTGCATCTTCAGGTAGATAAGTGAACATGCACGTGGAGTAATTTAAATAGAAAATCCATCAGTGTATTTAATGGCCCAGATACCCACAGAGTAAGCAACGCTGATCTCTGAAAGGGAAATTTGATCCCTCTGGCTGATTAAAAACACACAACAGGTCTGTGGAAGATGGTGTTTAGAAAATGAGGTGTGAAAAAAAAGCTCACTTTACCTTTTCCCTCAGATTTAAGATGATGGGAAATGTTAGTCTGACTAATCTGTGGAGAGTCCTTCACTGGCCAGGCTTACTGACTAACCCAGTTCTCCTTACATTACTTCTGAGGCTGCAGGGAGCTACAACAGTCTGAATACTAATACACACTTCTTTCTGTTCCTCTATGCATCTGTTTTTTATTTTAATTTTAAAAGGCACAATTATCTGTGAGGCTGTCCCACTCTCACATAAGAAAATATTTTAACCATCCCTGTGAAACATATCTTCCCCTGTAGTGTACTGTACATAACCCTTAGTTTTCATAAATTCCAGATGTGTTATGATGGAAGAGATGTATCATGTATTCAACATGCCTGGTCACTTTGCACTTTATTGTGGGTATTTGTAGTTATTTTCTCATTCTGACGCTCTTTTAGATGTTGTTGATGCTGGGCTTTGTACACTGGGAAATGTCAAAGTCGGTGAAAGTCAGTCACTAGTGACTATTGTTGATCTTCTAGCCCATTGGTATTCACGTCACCCTCCCCCCCCCTCCCCATCTCCTTCTGTATTCTATGTCTATGTTGTTTTTTATCTATTGTATGCCTTGCTGTAAAGCCAATTGACAAGGGAGTAAGACACACACACACACACACACACACACACACACACACAGACACACACACACACACCTCCAGTTATTTAGATGCTAATTAAGACTTATTTTTTTCATTTTACTGGTATGGTGACGATCATTTTCAAGGAAAAAGAATATAATGATAGGAAGCTCCTTCTCGCTGCATTCACTGACTCCTTCAAAAAGATGCAAATAGTGGTTGCACAGGTCTGATTACAGTCATTTGTGCAGTGATTTGTAAAGAATGGTTTGTTTCTCTCGCTCACTTCCTCTGATGAGTTGAAAATAGAAGTCCAGAAGCCCTTCTGTATTCTATGTCTTTGTTGTTTTTTATCTATTGTATGCCTTGCTGTAAAACCAATTGACAAGGGAGTAAGACACACACACACACACACACACACACACACACCTCCAGTTATTTAGATGCTAATTAAGACTTATTTTTTTCATTTTACTGGTATGGTGACGATCATTTTCAAGGAAAAAGAATATAATGATAGGAAGCTCCTTCTCGTTGCATTCACTGACTCCTTCAAAAAGATGCAAATAGTGGTTGCACAGGTCTGATTACAGTCATTTGTGCAGTAATTTGTAAAGAATGGTTTGTTTCTCTCGCTCACTTCCTCTGATGAGTTGAAAATATAAGCCCAGAATGAACATGCCAATGACGCTTAAAGATGCCTTAAAAAATGCTAATTGTTTGAGCTACTGACCTTTGATTGACTATGTGTGTCCACCTGTTTCTCAGGTGAATGAGATTTACCACGACGAGTCCCTGGGAGTCCACATCAACGTGGTCCTGGTGAGGATGATCATGCTGGGGTATGCCAAGGTGAGTGTCACAGACCATCTCTGTTGATTGGATTTGTTTCTGGAAAGCAATAGGAAAAAAAACAGAAAAGGATAGAAACTTTTTTTTTTTGATGATGATGAATAATTTTAACATACATGAAAGAAACAATTATTTACCACAATTTGCCACCGTATATAACCAAAAAATGAATAGGCTGAAGCCAAGGCTTATTTTTGCTTATCCTATACCATAATCCTTAAAGAATCACCCAGAAATCCAACAAAATTAAATGAAACCAAATACTTGAGTACAATCCTAGAAATACATTTTACAATTTACATTTTATTCAGATTACTTCATAACCGTTAATTAATTTAGATTTTAAAGCTTTTTTGAAACTCAATAGAGACATACACATGTTCAACTCATTAAGTTCATTCCATAATTTAACCCCCAAAACTGAAACACCAGTTTCCAGTTTCAAAGATAGAAAACCGTCCTTAATTATAATTACCTTCTCTTAATTAAAAAAAGAAAATGAATACAGACAGGAAGGCCATTGTTAACTAGACAAAAATATTTCCAAGGTTTTCAAATATACAAGATCTGGAAATTTCTTATAAAAAAATTGATTAGTTGATTCATAATAACCAGCTTTATGTATTATTTTAATCACTCTCTTCTGAAGTTGAATTATAGGATCTATCTAGGATCTATTTGTTTTATATGCATTTCCCCATATTTCTGCACAGTATGACATATATGGCATTACAAGTGAACAATAAAATATATGCAGACATCTCTTACTATAATCCCTTACTTTATAAAAAACAGTAATAGATTTAGATAATTTTCTTTTAATATAATCGATATGTGTCTTCCAACATTTATAATCCATAATCACTCCCAAAGATTTTGTTTCACAATTGGCCCTGATATCACCAAACACCATAAATTTAGTTTTATTTTCATTTAGAGATAAATTATTTACATCAAACCATTTTTTAAATGATTAATAATCTTAGTTTTGTATTTAATAATTGTTTCATATCCTCCCCTATATAAATAAAGCTGCCTTGCCTTGCCTTGCCTTGCAATGAACAAAATACATTTGTATCATCTGCAAACATTACAAATTTCAAGATTTTAGATACAGTACAAATATCATTTAAATAAAGTATAAATAACTTAGGTCCCAATACCGACCCGTTTGGAACACCACGTGTTACTCGTCTGAGATCTGATTCAGTATTATTCATTTTTACATACTGGAACCTGTCATTTAAATAACTTATTATCCAATGTTTTGCGACACCTCTTATACCATAATGTTCACCAGTGTTGGGAGTAACGGCGTTTAAGTATAACGGCGTTACTAACGGCGTTATTTTTTCAGTAACGGAGTAATCTAATTAATTACTTTTCCCATCGTTGCAACGCCGTTATCGTTACTGAGAATGTAAAGTGGCGGGTTACTACAATTTGGTTGAATGAAGCGCGAGGTGACATCAGCTGCCTGGAGAGAGCAGGGGGGGGGATGATGACACCGTTGCAAATGCGATGATGTTTGGCTGGGTGGGCGGATGCCCTACTGCACGCTCTGACTACCACTAAACACAAGACAGTGACAATAGCGACGATCCAGGGAAATTCAAAGGTAGCATTCTTGAACTGGAAGTACCGGCACTACTTCTTGCTCATTGACATTAAAGGCAAGAATGTTTATGTAACATGCACGCTATGCCCAGGAAAAAAGACTTTATCCACGTCTGCCTCAAGCAACTCGAATCTTATGAAGCCCTTCACATCAACACATGCTAACACGACACTTGTTGCTGCTGCTAACCCAACCCCAAGCCCAAATGCAGCTAGCGTGAGCTCCAGCGAAGGAGACGGAGCCACTCTGTTAAAACAAGCAAAGCTCGATTTTTCGGGTCAGCAACAGGTGATTCTTCAATCAGTTAATATAAACATCTTTGACGTTAAAGATGTTATAGAACGTAATAGCGTTATAGAACATAAAAAATAACGTCACAGTTACTTTGCTCAGTAACTAATTAATTTTACAATGTAACTCAATTACTTTATGGGAGAAGTAATCTGTAACTAATTACTTTTTTAAAGTAAGATGACCAACACTGATGTTCACATTTCTGAAGAAGTAAAGAATGATCGATTGTATCAAAAGCTTAACGTAAATCAGTAAACACATCGATGCTGTTTCTTATCTACTGCTGTTGCTGTATTTTCAATAAATTCCATCACTGCTAAATATGTTGGTCTATTGCTGCTAAACCCATATTGGTGATCACTCAATAACTCATTTTTCTCGACAAAGTCATCAAGTCTAATTACAAATAATTTTTCAAGTATTTTAGAAAATTGAGGTAAAGACACATATATCTTCTATAATTTGCAACAAAATGCTTGTCACCCTTTTTATAAATTGGAACCACTTTAGCCATTGTCATATAATCAGGAAAAGTACCAGTTTCAAAAGATTTGTTACATTTATAAGTAAATGGTTTGAGAACATAGTCCGTTACTTCTTTTATGAGTGACATATTGATATCATTACCATCCAAAGATTTTTTATTCTTAAACTTTCTGACCCTTTCTAATACATCACTCTCACAAACTCCCCCAAGAAACATTGAGTTACTGTTGTTGAAAGCAAAATTCAAATTGTCATCTCCATCTTTAGGAAGGTTAATTTCTTTTGCCATATTAGGCCCTACATTAACAAACAAATCATTGAACTAATTGACAATTTCCTTGATATTCTCAATTAATGTATCATTTTTGACAACTGATCATAATATTCACTTTTTTGCAATTTCATAATAGATGTCAGTCTGTTTTTATAGATTTTGTACTTTTTCTTTAGGTTGATGTTAATGTAAATTCCCTATATAGTCTTTTTTTCTTAAAGGGCGTCAACTATGTATCTAAAAATGCATCATATGAGTCATAAGTCTCCTCTACATAAACTTCCTGCCAATCATGATTCATAAGTTCTGCCATAATTGCTTCTGGTGATTTTATTCTAACAAAGTTATGTTGGAGGAAGTTAGCTGGAGGAGCATTTTCCTTCCAGAGTGCAAGATGATTGGTGTGTGTGAGACAATAGTTGAGACAAAGAAAATGCTTCTCTTCACTCTGCACTAAGTTTGATCACATCACAAAACACACACAATGGAAATAAGTCCTGGGCTTTATTGTGTTTTTATCCTCGATTGTATTAGATGTCTTTTCATGTTTATGGCATTTTTTGATACAAATAAATTAATCAAATCAAATCAAAATCAATCAAATCAAAATCAAAGAAAGTGAAGTCTCAATCTTTTCAAACAAGGCTGCAACTAGTGACTGCATTACAATAATTACAATGAAATGTTTTAATGACTTGTCCAGGGACAAAACAAGTTTTACAGAAGCTGTACAGGATACAAACATTGTCTCAAACAAACATCTTTGGCCCAGCTTTTAGAAAACCATTTAAAAAAAAATTGTCAGTCCATTTTCTGTCGATGAGTTATTTTTGATTTTTTTAGATGTCTTTATTTAACGCACATTAATCAACAGGAGCACCAATTCTAACATGTAAATGTGCCAGATTTAGCCATGCAGGCTAATTTTCATCTGCAGTCCCTATCAGGTTGATGGCTTAAAAGAAAACATTTAATAAGCTACAACACATAAGAATAAAACAAGAACACATAAGCATAGACAAGTAAAATGACACAACCGCTATTCCCGATCATAAAAGCTGGCAGGTTGATGGCATAAAAAAAACATAACACAAGTAGCATACGTATACTAAAGTAGACACCGGTAAAAGTGCATTAATTATTTGATAATTTCAGCACCAGTGAGGAGAATAAAGATATAGATACATAATCTATCAGCATACATTTCTCTAAACATTGGCCCTGAAAAAGAGATAGCGGTGAAGAGGCGCAGGGAATTAGAGGACCCAAATGCAGAGAAACGGCAGGCAGGCAGGAAAAGGGTGAGCTCAAGGGTTTATTAAACAAAAACAGGGAGCAAATCAAAGGAGATCCAAAAAGCAAAAACTCACAGGAACAAAAGATCACAGGAAAACTAATTACAGGCACATGGGTGAAAAACACTGACAGGAACAAACTGACCAGAGGCCTGTACTACGAAGATCAACATGTCCTGGATCTCTTTCAGTTATCCGGCTTCACCTAACCTAACAACCGCGGTCCCGCATAAGCTTTATCACGACGCTGGTTAACAACTAGTTCAATCAACCCAGGGTTTCCCAATCCAGCGGCGCACGCGTTCACATAAAAGAGGCAGTGTTTGCACACCACGACCAATTGCAAACATCTACCAGAGCCGCATGTTTTATACAAGAAGAGCAAATTATAATTCTACATACATATGAAGAACACAGACTCGGACTGTAGATGCGTAAATTACTCTTTACCCCCATCAGTCAGGACCAAGATCTGACCTTCCATAAACTGTCGTTGCTTTAGCCTATTATTGCAGTTGCAACCCTGGCAGAGGGAAGCGATCGTGAGAGCAAATAAAACATAAAAACACAATTCAAACCAATGTGCACATTGGCGACACACGGCTCAAGAAGTCGACAAATAGCGGATATGTAATTCCCTTCCATTAAAATATATATTTCATAAAAATACCCATCAGGGATTGTTAACGGGGTTGTTGGTCTCTAAATGTTTTAACTTTTATGAGCGTGCGCGCATCTCTCTCTCTCTCTCTCTCTCTCTCTCTCTCTCTCTCTCTCTCTCTCTCTCTCTCTCTCTCTCAAGCTCCGCCTGATCTTCTAAAGAACGGTGACGCCGTTATCAATCAACCTATTGATTGGTCAGTAGAGTGCTTTTACACCGGTTGATCTCTGATCTCCAACTTAGGCGTTCAGCATAAGTTACCATGGCGATTGAACCCGATAACAAGTGATCCACCTTCGTGATACAGAAAATCCTGGGTTGAACCTGAAGTTAGGTCGTTAACGCCAAATCCTGCTTCGTAGTACAGGCTTCAGGCAAGACGCAAACACAAACAACGATCTGAGAAGAGACAAAGGAAACACAGTGGCTAAATAAACTAGATAACGAGCAAACACGGGACAGGTGACACCGGCGCTGGGGAACAGGTGGAGCACAATCACACAGGCGGGAAAACACAGGAAGCAAAACTAGACACGACAAGACAGAAAACAGACTATCAAAATCAAACAGGAAACAGAAACTTACACTACTCAGAATACACAAAACAGGATAAATCTACACAACAGGGAACAGAAATACACAGAATAAATATACAAAACAGGAAACATACAGAAATACGCAAACAGGCAACAGAAATATAAACGACCCCGACAGAAATATCTATAACCACAACAATAGCATCAATAAAACTAATTATTTATGGGTAACACGTTGGAGGTGTTGCTGCAGTTGGTTAGCACAAATGCTCCCTTTCCCACACTTAAAGTCTATGCACAATTTGTTGTGTTTGCTTTGGGCAAAACAAAAGCTCTGACCCATAGGTGAAGCATCACCCCATCCTCACTGGCTGTTAGAGCAAAGCGAGAGAAAATGAAAGTCACAAACATTTCCCCCTCAATTGGATTAAAGTCTAAAGTTTATTCCCAGGGGTACTCAAACAGAACCAACACTTCTACAGAGAAATACATTGTCTATTTTCAATTTGATTTTTTAATCTGTTTTAAATGTTCTCATGCTCTAAAAGTCTCATGCCTGCTATTAATCTGCTATCTTTCATGTGCAACATCACAGTAATACTCTGCAAAAATGTTGTGTGTAATAAAAACACAACATTTATTCTAAACATGTCATAATTCTGCTTTTTGTTCTCATGCTGTTATTTAATTGCTTCAGAGAAGTTGTTATTTCAGCCTCATGGAGCATGCCAGTGACACATCCAAAGCCATTACTAATAGAGGTGTGATGCTAAATGGGGAAGAACATGTATGCAGATGGCAGGGGTCATCCACTCTCGCTCTCCTTCACACATACTGGAAAAATGCATTATGTACGTTCACCTGTTTTTAGACTGAAGAGCGTAAATAGGTTTCATCCCATCCCCCCCATGTTTAATCTGTGTCTTCACTGAATGCAACTCATACCTGATTTTTTAACAATCAATGCGGTTTTGGACTGGCAGAATACAAGTTTACACAGTCAAGGTTCAGTAATAAGAATTCTCTCTCTCTCTCTCTCTCTCTCTCTCTCTCTCTCTCTCTCTCTCTCTCTCTCTCTCTCTCTCTCTCCTTTTCCTGTCAGTCCATCAGCCTCATTGAAAGAGGCAACCCATCAAGGAGCCTAGAGAATGTGTGCCGCTGGGCATTTGTGCAGCAGAAAGGCGACCCTGATCACGC
This sequence comes from Perca flavescens, assembly GCF_004354835.1. Taxonomy (NCBI): domain Eukaryota; kingdom Metazoa; phylum Chordata; class Actinopteri; order Perciformes; family Percidae; genus Perca; species Perca flavescens. Next base: position 30,252,091 of record NC_041335.1, read on the forward strand.
CGAGCACCACGATCACGCAATTTTCCTCACTCGCCAAGGCTTCGGCCCCACGGGGATGCAGGGTAAGGCTCCTGGAGGGAAAACTGGCATTCAAATGAGAATGTGCGGTTTGCATGCAGCATTTTGACCTGCCCTGTGTGGTTAATCCGAATACAGTTACAGGAAGGTATGCATCATAATACACAGCAGTAATAGCAGCATGTCTTGTTAATCAGGATAGATTCTTTGGTTTAGTCTGACATTAATGGGCATGAGAGGCTACAACTGCCCTGGATTCATTTTAAGGGATAACACATCTAATCTGTCTTGATGTCACTCTTGTTTGTGAAAATCTGTCCAGATTGTCTCTGATTTGAAATGCAGTTAGCATGTCACAGATGCTCCAAGCACAGAGTGTTGTGTTCTGCAGAGAGCACTGAACAATCAAAAAGCCTCTTTATCACCAATGTCAAGCACAAATAGCACAACTAATCCTCCAAGGATAACACCACAAATGCCCTTTTGTGCTTCATATTTGGTACTTTTCCTTAAATTATAGTCTTGTGAATGCAGACCAGGGAAGGCTGGAAACTAATTCCACTGTCTGCCAGATATTGACTGCCCACCCCTCTTCTTATTTCTTCCACAGCAGCCAAACAGAAACAATGAGAGAAAATAACTGTCCAAAGTCATTGCTATTAAAGGCCCTTTCAACTTGCTTCATGTCTTTTTGATTTGCCAGTTTGAACAATTTACCTCAACTAACATCACTTGCATCAATGCAATTTTGGATATCATTTGTGTTTTGGAGAAAGTAAATACAGAAAATACAATACACTTGATTACATGCCTTCATCTTGTTCAGGCATAAAATGGATTTTGTGACATAGTGCACACAGTCAGTGTCATGCAGCGGAGGTTGAAGTGAACAGTGACCTGGTAAACAATGTCACGCTCTACCTGAACTGTGAGACACTGTTGCCCCTAGTGTACATCTAGAATTGGCTGAACTGGACCTGGTAATTGATGGTCATTTTGATGCTGGCACGCGTTGTTGGCGCGGCTCGAGCCACGCCTGAGACGCGCGCGTGTCACGCAGGCAGTGTGTAAACTCTAACCTGTCAAAATGGAGCCGATATATAAACGGACACGCCACACAGCTGACACGCTCGCTCGACACATCCAGTGTGTAACCGGCCTTACTCACTTAGTCATTGTATCTACATTACTGAAGATTATTTATCTAAAATCTCATTGTGAAGATATTTTGATAAAGCAAAAATTGGATACAACCCTATATCACCACAATATCGACATCAAGGTATTAGGACAAGAATGCCACGATATCTGATTTTCTCCATATCGCCCAGCCCTAGTTGATGACCTAATCCGATACTGATTATGGCATGGCCTTTGTAAAGCACTCTCAGAAACATGCATAGTACTCACACACTGAATAGTTTCAGGGACCCCCCACCCCCGGCCTGGCACAGTTAGAAAAGGTCAGTGTTCAGATTTTGATGTGCAGCAAGCAATCTATTTCACACTGTGCATGGGAAAAATTGAATCTTTAGTGACAGCTACTGACTCAGCTGGTGACTCCTTAACTTTATAAAAGCCAGCAAACACTCTATTTAAGTGGGCTGTTCCTTGCAGGGATGCTCTGTAATTGACCTGATTAAATACTTTGAAAAGAATGATTTAAAAAATAATCATATGTAGGGGTGACCCTGAATTGTTGAATTTTTGATCGAAAGAGCATGATTTCACTGCCAGTCTCACAGTCGAATCTTCGCAGCGCCGTAAAGTCCAGTTCAGACAAAGGATTCTGGCCTAGACGAGTGTAAACTTGCAGCTACTTGCAATGCGACCTGCAATGTTCTGAAACCTGCCAGTTACACAAGTGTGATGAGATGAGACAGTGTATCATCTTCATAGCGCAAGTATTCTTTGTACACCGTCCTAACTTCGGCTTTCAGGATTTTTTGTTGCGTCTAAATATGAATGTGGAACGTTAGTGATAGTGAGATACTTGCTACAGCCACATTTCTAGTGATGAAACAGATAAAACGTTTTATTTCTCTGATTGATTGCTTTGTGTTAACGATGCTCAATCTCTTCAGTCACTCTCTAGGTCGCTAAACCATATACTGTGCTTTCGTGCGCTCATTGAGCCTTCGGGCACGTTTTTTAATAAATCTTTTTAAAGTGGGTAAATAAATCCAACCGCCCCATGACAGATTTAAGTTTCACTTTCCATGATCCGTGACCGATGGTCGCCCCCCACTCACATGATTTGACGATAGGCAAGGCTTGACAATTCTGATTCAACTATAAAAATTCTTAGTCGAGGAAACCCCTTATCAGATGAATAAATCCATACAAAAATGTACTATATAGACAAAAAATATACAACATAACCAACAAATAATTTCATATATTTAAAAGAATCTATTGTAATGTTATTGCCATTTATGTGATTGCCGGTTGCTTTGGTCTAAACCACATGTGTCAAACTCAAGGCCCGCGGGCCAAATCCGGCCCCTCGCAGATTTTGAGCCGGCCCGCATATCAATTTAGGTTCACAATGGCCCACATAGTTTTTGTAGCTTTTTTCATTGTTTTTTTGCCACTTTTTCCAATGTTTTTTTGCCTGTTTTACGACATTTTTGTTGCTTTTTTTGTCATTTTATCTTTGATGGCTATGTTACTTTTTTTGCTGACTTTTTTGGGGTCTTTATGTCGACCAAGCTGTAAGTGAGAAGATTATATGAGATATGCAATAATACAATAAAAGATGCTTGACTTTTACGATGAAATAATAGCATGTGAATAACCTAAACATGTCTGACCCTGGATGTGATTCTTGTTTTGCAGTGTGGCCCTTCGTGGAATTGAGTTTGACACCCGTGGTCTAAACGATTACACAGCCAAGCCCATAACTGTTTTGTGTGATGCAATTTGGCACTATGAAATAAAACAGTACTGTAAAATAAGTTACAGACTTTGGAAAAGGATATTTTGAAAATGTATCTTCAAGTTGACTATAGATAAAATGTTGTGAAAAGAAGCAGAAAGAACAATTATAGTGTAAAAAAGTACCAACTTTTCATATTATATTCAGCATTTTGGTATAAAAAACATACAAAACAATGGTGGGCGGTTCTTATCTTCATGTTTAATAAGCACATTGCATTATCTTCGTGAAAAATGTAACCTGCAATTTACACTTTAATGACAGACTGTAATAACTATTTTGGATTACCATTGTCTCTTAATTGAGCCTCTTAATCCATGCAGAATTTGGTAAAGTCTTTATCCTAGTAATCTATTTGAATTTTCTTTTTTCTTCAAATCTTTCACGTTTAAATTGCTCAAAACATATTAGAGATGTGGCAGAAATTCAGGCGTCTGGTCCCCACCTAAAACGTCTTCCTGGTGTGATAAAAGTTATTCTAGGTCTTCATATAACATGCTGTCCATGTATTTGCAGCAGCTTTTTTTGAAGAACAAGAAAGAGACAAAAAGCATTTTTTCTACTAGACCAACTTGATCAATGAATTTCCAACTTTTATAAGTAGTCTGTCTTCTTCCCCGCTGTCTTTTATTTTTTTCTGCAAAAGCCAAATCTTTTGAAGCTCCTCCTAATTTTTTCCCAGGACAGTACAGCATAAGACGCAGGAGAGAAAATAAGTGCTTGCATCCTCCATCCACCATCGACAGCTAGCCAACAGTTATTTCCCATCAGTGGAGAGAAAAATGAATTGTTGAATTGAGCTGTTCTATCTATTGACATCTTTACTGTCAGGCCATTTGTATTGCAGTTTCATGAATACAAGGGGACTTTTAATAATATATACTCTAGCTACTATGTTTCATCAGTTTCAAGCTGAAATTTATCGAGAGTATAAACCAATAGCTGCTGCCTCTGTTAAAAATCAATCAAACATAACAATTCCCACACCGAGCCGCCTCAGTTATCACGGAGATAAACACATGATTGGCTTCATGGCTTTCTGTAGGACTCCACTAGTCAAAGGCAGAATTATGTGAGTCCTGTCTGGGGAATAAACATCTTACAATCACATCTTCGCAGTCCTCCCTAGAGCCATTGTTAAATTTGATGCAGAGCCACATTCACATCAGTTTGAGTGTGACATGTTTTAAAATGGAATCATTTTAAGACAAGGAAATAAACAAAGGGCCAGATTTCACCCTATGGACGATAACAATAAGTTTGATAGAAATGGTTAATGGTAAAGATGGAATGGAAATACCAGTTCTCCCTTCCCTGAATAGCTAAATTAATCCATCAAAAATCATAGCATTATGTTGGATCTTTTGTCAAGGTTGTGATCCTGCATTTCCTAAGCCTTCAGTAAATCTACGTACACACATAAGTAGGTCATTACCATCAGATGCCCTTCTCTTATTTCTTTTCACACAATGGAGATTGCCCTCTCTAAAAAAAACTATTTTGGTCTTTTGTCCAGCTCAAAACAACCTGATATTATGACTTGCATAAACCTTCCCACATATACCATATGGACGGCAGATCAGAAAAATTGTTTGGAAATATAAAAAAAGACATACCTTGTTGTGCTATTGATCAATTGTTTTGGTGCCAGTTGCCTAGTGTTGGAGATATTGGAGGAAATATGTCCCTTTCTCTTGAATATAATGAAACTAAATGGCACTCACACCCAATAATTAATTTGAAAAAAACTCAACAGCAATGTCTCTTTCCAGAAATCATGACCCCTCTCGTCCAAGAGCACGCTTACTTCTGCACAGTTATACAGTTGGTGGTGTAGTTAGGTAGAAAAATAATTAGTTCCTACACTGCTCACACCTCAGTGGATTATCTTAAAGGTCCCATGGCATGAAAATTTCACTTTATGATATGCGTACCCCCAGCCTCCCTATGGTCGCTCAGTGGCTAGAAATGACGATAGTTGTAAACCAAGCCCTGGGTATCCTGCTCTGCCTTTGAGAAAATGAAAGCTCAGATGGGCCGATCTGGAATCTTCTCCTTATGAGGTCATAAGGAGCAAGGTTACCTCCCCTTTCTCTGCTTTGCCTGCCCAGAAAATTTGGCCCACCCATGAGAAAGAGAGACATCATGGCTTTCAAACTAGCAAAGTGGCAGTTGGTCAAGGCCACACGCCCCCCCCTCCACCGTCCCCCCCACACACTTCTATGACTGGCTGGTTCATGCAACCCCTCGACTCTGCATTTTGTGTACATTTTCTATTCTTCTATTTCCACCAATCTGTATTTCAAACATCTCATATCCAGTATTTCATTCAGTTGTTTTGTTTGGCTCCCCTTTTAAAGACCTGCAGCCTCCCACGACAGTTGCAAGCTTTTTACAAAACAAAGTCTCAGAGAGTTATCGATGTCTACCAATTACACCAAGGCAATAATTTTCTCTTTACACTATAGCAGCTGGACCCACAGAGATTCAGCCATTATGTAAATGCAAGAGAGACAAACCTTTTTTTTTAAAGTACACCTACAAATTCCCAAAGGAAATTACACACTTGGGAAAGTGTAACGCATGAAAAGTCAATTATGTCTTGAGTGTTTTCCCTCTGGATGCTAGACAGCAGCACAGTCGTTTCAGGGGTTTTCTTTGCTTTTCAATAGAGCTTTCTTTCTCTTTCATTTTTCATTCAATATAAAGTTTTTTTGATTTTTCTTCATTATCAGTTGAGCTTCTTGTTGGTTTAAATTTTTTAGGTCAGTTTGTTTGCTTTGTATTTAATTTAGTTTCAGCTCTAGTTTTTATATACAGTGTTATAGGTATAAAGTTTTAGGTGTGATAGAGTCAAACATTGGTGATGGATTTTTTGACTAGACTGCAGAAACCCAACATGAATACTCTTAGTGTGTACAAAGAAACAGACCAAAGTTAGAACTTTAAAAGATGAAACTTTAAAATCCAAAGCAAAAACTCTGGAGATAGGAGATATGCATTATTTCAAGAAGTTCCCTCAGACTGAGAAATGATGAAAAGAGGGTTTTGATGTCTACATGATCAATGAATTTATTTTGAAGTCAGGACAGGCCAATATTAGTGTCATTGTGCCAAATATACAGTATATTGTGATGTTCTGTGCCAAAATCTATAATGTCAATCTTCGCCTGGAAGTGTGTGGTTCACTTCTTGTAAAAGCTATCAATATTCAATATTAATTTGTCATTATGTTGCAGCTACAGTGGGTGGGTTACCATCAGTAGCAAGTGGCAAAGCACAAAGTAAGGACTAAATGATTTTGGCACAGTTGAGGTTCTTCATTGCTGATGTTTGTAGCTTCCATACTGTCAGTTACTAACTAGCCCGGAATGCTGTGTGGACTAGCCAGACCCTCCTTGGCAGCGCTGTGGAGGAAGGTCTGGCAATAGCAGACTAGTTACTAACTAATGTCAATAATGTGGCGACTGATGCAACATCATGCAAATAAAGTACTGCAGGAAGTATACAACAGTAAAAAGTATGAAGTTTCATGTCATGATTAATAATCATGTAGCTGACAAATAATGCTTCCTTCCTTCAATGCTGAATCTCCCGGTGTGCGTCCAGGTTTGGCGATCACTACCTGTGAAAGTTCTTTTGTAAAGCTCAAAACATTGAAAAATTACTTTGAAAAAAAACAACAACCCAGCAGCAACATCTCTCTCTAGAAACAATGTCCTGATTACTCTGAATAATCAATAGACTATAGGGATATCCTTTGTGATAAGTATTTTCACTGATGTTGTTCTACAGTAGATACCACAAGGAGAGTGTGTGTCTCAATCAACAATTTTGTTCATTTACAACTAATTTGCACTGGCAAATGCATATTGTAAGAAACTGCCTATTTCTTTGATTTTTACAACTTGAAATTTGTATTTTTGGGAAAAATATAAATTCCACCTGAAGGTACTGAATCAATTGCTTCCCTTCCCTTACAATTTTAAAAGCAATATACCTTCCCCACTTTCTGCCCTGATACAATTCCTATATCACATTCTTTCATATGCAGCAACCCCATTTCTTTTTTTCCAGTCAACATGACGAGAAAATGATATTGAACATATATTTTTTTCCCAACAATATCCACTCCTGGTAACTAAAGTGTAATTCAAGTTTTTGTAGTTATGTTTTTTTGAGATCAGGGAAAGATTGTTATCTTTGTTGGATATTGAAAAAGTCTACGCTGACTGAAAGCAAGAAGGGGATGAAGGGAAATGAAAACAACCATCCTTTCCTGACCTTACCTTTGTTTTTGATAGCCTCAAACCTATCAACACATGAGAACCCCAGTCTGGTGTGAAAGTGTGCAGTATAAGGAGGGCACACTTTCTCGATATTTAATTTTATCCCAAATGGATTTAGTGAAGCAAATTAGCATAAACATCTTGTAAGAACATTTTTGTAGGCGAGGTTTGCTGCAATGTATTAGGGTGGGGTTGGGCATCATTTAAAAAAAAACAGTCATACAATAACTTTGCAGAAACAAAACGGCGTGAAATTGTGAAAATCTTGTTTTAAATCAGATCGAAGAATAAGTAAGGAAGGGTACAAACATGAGGATGAGGAATCATTTAATGTCAACATCTGGGCAGTTTTGTTAATTAAAAGAAAGTCAATTTGACTTTTCTTATTTATTAATCTCTTACAATAACCTTCATTCTTTCTCCTGCTGTTCTTTAGGTTATGCTCCAGTCACAGGAATGTGCCACCCAGTCCGGAGCTGCACCCTCAACCATGAAGACGGCTTCTCCTCAGCCTTCGTTGTGGCTCACGAGACCGGACATGTGTAGGTCCTTGTTTTATGTGCTTCCTTCTTTGTCTATGTAGGTGTTTGGAGGTCCTAAACACATATGTTCCAATTCCTAACGTGTTGTGATGCTACGGAAATTATTGTAATTGTCCTTCCCTGAATACCACAGCCTACCACATGTTAAGTGTAAATCTTCCTGGGGCTTTGTTGCCCTGTGATCTCTATGTTAACTGACATGGGGGACCTTTTAAGCAAATGGGCTTTGAACACTTATTGAATTTCCTGGTTTGTTTATCAAGCACATGTCCAAAAACACCAGCACTCAGCCACTGTTTGTTATCATGTCCCCCTTTTCTCTTTTCCCACCCTTGAATACATCTTACACTTATGCCACACTTCCTGCAACATATATCACTTTTGAAGAACTGATCTCAACAACACCACTCACTCTTAATTTCTCTCATACACAGACAGACAGACAGAGACACAGACAGACAGAGAGACAGAGACACAGACACTCAGAGACACAGACAGACAGACACAGAGACACACAGACAGACACATACAGAGATACACAGAGACAGCCAGACAGCCAGACACACACAGACAGACACACACAGACACACAAAGACACACACACACACACACACACACACACACACACACACACAAACACACAGCTGGGAAAATCATTGAAGCCTGCAGAGCCCTTTACACCAGTAATATCAATACTTTTCAAATTCAAAGCAACTGATTCTCCTTTAATTTTTTTAAACATCTTTCATTACAAGACCAATATTTCAACCACTAAGTTTCTGGTGAAATACAACAAGCACATTTGTTAAGTCACCTAAACCTATCATAGTACAATTCTTTTAGTTAAGTTATTGTAACAATCACCTGATTTTAAATGTACTTTAAGTATTAAAAGTAAAAGTACTTGCATAACGATTTATTTTCTTAATCTTATTTGCATATTACCATTTTTTTTTTTAAAGTTGGTTAGTTCGTTAGTTTGCAACTTGGTCAGTGAGCGACCCGTGATTTTTTTGTAATAACAAAGGGGTGGTTCAGTTATTTTGATGCTGAGCTTCAACAATATCCATACTGTCCACTACCACAAACAAGGCCTGGCTTTTAAAAATAAATTCCTATCCTAACCAGCATAAAATAGATGGGAACTATGATTTTAAAAACAGGAATAATAAAAAACAAACATTTTAATTTTCACTTCTACCGGAGGCTGTATTACCGAGGGTCAGCGGCGCTGCGCCCGGGCTCTGGAGCACCGGAGCCGGCTTGGAAGCCGATGAAGGTTTGGCGGTGCCCCATATATACAGTATCTATGGCAACCAAACTTCACTGGTGAGACAAACGTGTGACGATGGCAGGGGAAAAACTGATCAGAAAATGTAACGGAACGCTGTAGAAATGTAGTGGAGTAGAAAGTATAGATAATTGCTGCAAAATGTAAAATGTAATGTAAAAGTCAAAAGTATGCACTATTGATTCTACTTAAGTAAAGTACAGATACATGAAAAATGTACTTAAGTACAGTAACGAAGTATTTGTACTTCGTTACATTCCACCACTGCCGAGGTCACATAAAAATCTCACACCTCAGGATGGTGATTCTGAAGTTTTGGACTACGTATCAGGCAAAATAAACAACCATACATACAGTATATTACGCAAATGTTTTATTGACTCTCAGTTATGAAGAATGAGCATAGTGTTAGTAAAGAAAGAAGAACATCCTATCCAAAGTTATGCATGTACTTTATATGACTGTAGTGTATTTCAATATAAAACTGGTCTTTTTTAGATGTTTTTTTTGTACACAGTCAATGTCAGATTAGTCTCGCTTTTCCAGACCCTCCTCCAAAACACGCCGAAGGAGGGTCTGGCTACTCCACATAGCATTTGGGGATGGGAGGAAAAAAAAGGTGCTCTGGTTTAATGGTATTTCTTTAAACCAATCAGAATCGTCATGTGCGGCGCTAAACTCTGCACAGAACCGCTGCAAAATGCGAGAGAAAACTCATATTGGACAGATAGTCTACCTAGCTGTCTCAATTTATTTTCCAGAGATCTAAGGAGCAGTCAACAATAGTCCTTATTAATCCACCGAATTTAAAATTCCAACCCAAGGAAAGCAGAAGGAAACGGAAAATACATTCATCCGGTGGAATTTCCTGTGGCACCGGAGCAATCCCGGAAAGAAGTGTGATGTCAAGCATATAGACCCGGTGTCAAACTCATTTTCCCTAGGGGCCACGCTGGAAAAAGAGAATCACACCAAGGGCCAGACATTTTTTTTATTGACGTGCTTTTGTTACTGCATGTCACTTTTTTAAACATTTTGGTAGCTTTTTTCTTCATTTTTGTTCAGACGTTTTTTGTGGCTTTCTCAGACATGTCACCTTTTTGTAAATTTGTTGCTTTTTCCGTCATTTTTGTACGCATTTTTGTTGACATGAAGTCCTACAAAAAGTCATCAAAAGAGTTCCTTCTAGGGGAATTTCTGAATCTCAGAGTCGGCAAATCTGCCATATTCTGCTTTGAATGTCAGGTAATTGCAGTTTAAAAAACACTTTCCTGTGTTTTTGGTTTGGCGCACAACTAGACAGGTCAAAATTGATTGTGAACCCAAAATGCTATACGGGCCTGATCTAAATCTACAAGGGGCCGGATTTGGCCCGCGGGCCTTGAGTTTGACACGTGGTATAGACTAATGTCAGATGAACTTAGAGTTGTGAAAAGAGGTACTTTTTGATGATCTGTTGGTTTATTTGTACTTAAGGTAGTGAAATATTAACACATAGCGTCAGAAAAAAACTGTGATACGACACAAAAAAGGCAAAGGAACTGGACAAAAGACAAATTTGGTGGAAATGATGGATGAAGCGTGGATGTATTAAGAGATCTTAATACAGACTGTGTCCGAAATTACTCAGTATTTGCTACAGTAGTGATAAAATCTCTTAGAGTATACTATTGCAGTTTAGCCTGGGTAAACCCTGATGAACTTCTGGCAAATTTGAGATTTGCTCTGCAAGTCAGTCTGGCGAAGAGCCCATTCAAACCCATTTCCAATGTCCCCAAAATCAAGGCACCAATCACAACCGTTGAGGCGGGCTTTACACAATGACGATATGCCATCTTGGGTGGCGCTAAGCTCCGGACACAGAGACTCTGGTTTTGCAAAATGGTTTTGGGAAGGTACTTGTTTTGGAACATTCGCACCCCGATAAAAAAAATGTAAATAAGCTTGATACATGGTTTTACGTAATTTGCTCTTATCAGTATATTGCTGTGTGTAACATTACTTCGTCCACAGCAAACCTGCCACAATATGTCCCAAACTTCCCAGTTAGATAGTAAATGTCGTAAAGTTAAACATATATTTTTTGATAAATCTTTACAAACAACAAACAAAGAACCAAGCAATCCTGCCTTTTTGCATGATCCCACTTTTCTCTCAAAGCTTGCCAAGTGTGTAGCTTGCTTGCTCAAAGTTTGTTGTTATTTCTTAAAGCTAACAGAGTTTTAGACCGGAAACACAAAGAGAGCGGAAGGCAAGGGACAGACCAAGAGAGCTGTAAACACAGGCAGAGTCAGTCTTGCTGCTAATTTGTATTTCTGGCCAACCACTGAACTGCAACGAAAAAATCCCCAGCAGCCTAAAAAGCATTTTCCCTAAAGACACTGTAGACCTTCTATAAAAAAGAAGTCTGTAAAACTGGACACCTCCAACTGCAAAATAAGTCATTATTACTACTACTATTGTGTTATTGAGTATTTAATATTTGTACAACCTAGAAATTCTATTTTCTACAGAGCCCCGAAGGGTCATTTTTGGAGAAGAATTTGTTGATGGACTGTATACAACGTTAGCGTATGTCGCTCACTGTGGTCTGCTAAAATGCATTCAATGTTATAATTATTGACTGAAGCCAAAGCAGACAGTCAGAGAAACTAAGACCGAAAATGAGCGGAACCTCTATAAAGCTCCGTAAAGCAGAGCTACAGATTCTCTTGTAATTCAGTGTTGGTTCATCGCCACATGCAAAATATTGATTATAGAATTCATGGTTCAGAAGGAATTGAAGAAGAAAAGTATTACGAGGTAACGCAAAACATATTGGGAGGTAACGCAAAACTTATTGCGAGGGAACGCAAATTAGTCCCCCAGAAAAATCTCGCCGTGACCCTTTGGGGACTCCGTAATTTTCTGACCCTCCAGCTGCCTGAGACGTAAAGATCAATTTGTAATATATCCCCAAAGTCCTTTTTTTATTATTTTACATTATTATTATATTACAATACATTTAAAAAAGATCAAGGCTCATAATTTAGGGAAAGGCTGGAAAACTCCATACGTTCAACATTTAAAATGTTCGGATCCAGTAGATCTTACTGTAACACCAGCTGCAGGGAGGAAACTAACACAACAACAAATATAAGTTTTGATTTGTTGAAGGTTTTTTTTTAGCTTTTTGAAACTGAAATTACTTGAAAAGAGAAGCAGGACATTGGTGTAGATAAAGGAGAAGCTGTCCTTCAGCAGGACCAGCAGCTGTTGGTCAATCAGCTGAGACAGCAAGGATCCACCCTGCTAAAATGTCCCGAGCAAGACACTGAATCCTCCCAACTTCACGGTGAACAGACAGGTTTCATCTTCAGGGATCAATAGACTTTCCCTGGAAAGAAATATAAAAACAATGTGAAAACCAGAAGCTGTTCTGTACACACGCACACACACACACACACACACACACACACACACACACACAAAAGAAATTCTGAGACAACTCTTAGAATTCAATTTCAAGATTAGAGCCTTGTAACGTATAAAGAAAAGAATCTTGAGGCCACCACTAAGCCTCTAAACTGAAGGACAGCTAAGAGGAGGAAGGATCTTACGTGTGTCCTAAGCTGAGGAGATCAATGGCTGCATGAGGCAGAGACAGAAAAAAAGACCTTGACGTAAATGCTGTTAGTGAAGATTGTGCAGTGGATATGTTTGTGGCTGTCACGGTTTTAGACATGAAAAGGAGGACCCAAAAGCAGGAGATTGGTCCAGCAGGTTGGCAAAACAAAAAAGTGAGCTTCAAAAAACATAAGGCTGATCCAAAAACCCCAGAACACTATAAAATACAATCAGCCAGACGGGAAAACCCACAAGGCAGGAAGTAAAACAAGACATGACAAATGAGAAGAACCTACAGGAAACTAAACAATACCCAGGATCATGAGAGTGGCTGATTATTATCACAGATGTGTTTGCATTTCTTACTCAATAATCTGTGGTTTTTCACAATATTAGGTATAGCACATATCCCAATATCATCAACAGTCCTGTTGTTTAGGAAGACTGAGGATTATAACTGTATCAGTGGATCATATTTTACTGTCTGTGTGACTTTAGTCACTCACATTACCAGGGGGCCACTGGCCAGGTTGATCTCTGCTAGGGAGGGCACGTGTAGCCTGATAATCACACTGAATGGCCATTTTGTTTCACTTTATTAATTTGGAGGCGCAACTCCTTTAAGAATGCCACTTTGAGAGTTGTTATTTCTGTAAATTGGCTTATGGCAACATTTATATCTGCCTCAATCTAATCTACACTTTTTGTGTCTCCATATATCATGGATGTGCTAGCTAGCTTCCTGTGTTTGAAGATGACGTCTCTGCATTTATCTCACCTATATAGCTGTGATTGGTTGATTGTTTCTTCTTTGTTTTTTCTGTCAGGTCACTCACCACAACAGCCTTTAACTGTCGCATCACAATCACTTTTTGCTTGCTGAAATTAAGTTTTCTACATGGACAGGCGTTTTCATCTTTCCCTCCTTTCGCTACCCCCTTTGTGTACCTTAAATTTAAGTAATGCCACTTGAGATTGTACAGATGTGGTAATCCCTCTGCAATCATCTCATAATTTGGCTGAAGTTTTCAGCGAAGTTATGATAAACTCATAAACTTGGAAACGTTGCTTCTGAGTTGCTTCACTTTCTACCATCTACAGTCATCAAGAGCAGTCATCAAGAGCAGTCCACACTTAAGCCCCCGCCTACTGCCATGGCCTTAATGCATTTAAGTGGCAGGAAACACGTCAAATGGATCCCATAACATCTATATAACCTTGAGAACAGCAGCTTTGTCCAAAAAGAAAAAAAGATTAAATTGTCTTCCTGTCTTGAAACAGTCTGTGCTCCAAGTCAACTGTTGTTTAAGGTTACAGAGACAGTTTGGTACCAGGTGCACCTGTAAAATCAGTCCTAAACATCTGTATGGTGGGATCTTTGATTGAGGACCAGCAACTTTGGATCAATAGAGTAGGGATAGACTGATTATGGGCCCTGTACAATTATCGGGGCTGTGTTTTGGCAGTTTGCAGATTATCTGTGTTGGCGTTTTTTTGCCTGATAACCAATAAAGTTAATTAAAGGTTTTATGACATGCTGCTTTTTCGATGCTTTTTTTTAGGCCTTAGTGGTCCCCTAATACTGTATCTGAAGTCTCTTTCCCGAAATTCAGCCTTGATGCAGAATTACAGCCAGTAGAGCCAGTCCCACAATGAGCTTTTCTTAGAATGTGCCATTTCTGTGTCTTTAAATGCTATTGAGGAGGAGAGAGGCGGGGCAAGGTGGAGGGTGGGGGTGTGGCCTTGACCAACTGCCATGCTTTGCTCGTTTGAAAGCCATGATGTCTCTCTCTCATGGGCAGGCCACATTCTCTGGGTGGGCAAAGCAGAGAAAGGGGAGGTAACCTTGCTCCTTATGACGACATAAGGGGAAGATTCCAGATCGGCCCATCTGAGCTTTCATTTTCTCAAAGGCAGAGCAGGATACCCAGGGCTCGGTTTACACCTATCACCATTTCTAGCCACTGGGGGACCATAGGCAGGCTGGAGGAACTCATATATACTGTTACAAAACCTCATAAAGTTAAATTTTCATGCCATGGGACCTTTAATTAAAAAATGTGGTACTTCAGTTCCGCTCCAGCACTGTCTGTCTCTCTGCTTCGGTTTCACTCACCACTGAGTCTGACTTAGTGTCCCGTCCACAACACTAACTGACTAGGGCTGTCAAAGAATATTCTAAATTCTAATATATATTCGAATAGTTTTTAAAAAACGAATTTCGAAGGTGAAAATTAATATTCAAATAAAAAAGAAAATGTGAAAAAAAACCGCTTGCGGTAGCAGAGGCTGTCTGGCTGTCTGCTTTGCTAGCGCGCCTGAAAGCCGTTACATACTGGACGCAGCCCAGCTGGCACATACAAATGTGACATCATGAGATCGCGTGACTATTTATACCTGCACTGCTTCGATTTGATTCAATGACCTACTTCGTCGGATCGAGCCTTTCATTCACCATAAAAGAGCTCATCTTAACCCGGTAAGTTTACCAGAGAGACTTGCAGTCACTCTGAGAGTCCTGACATCAGATTGTCGGCGAACTCATTCAGGCTCCTGTTTCCACTTTGTCGCGCGCCGCTGAAAATAAGAGCCGTGCGCGACCTCGGCTCGAGCGCCATAAATCGGACGCGCCGGCCGGATATTACATAATTTTGACGTCACAATGTCGTGCGCCACCCTTGGATGCATGCGCAACCAGATGTTCGAATAGTTCGAATATTCTGTGTTTTTTTAGAGGGAATATTCGAACGTCATTTTTGAGCAATTTTGACAGCCCTATAACTGACTGACTATCTTTTACTGCATTATGTTGAAAGTTTCTAATTTATTGCTTAAAGCATTTAAACAAAGTTTTGTGTTGGAGTTTGTAACATTCCAAAATCTTAATCTTATATAATAATCAGTAGCTGTGAAGTGAGCAGAAGACAGAGAGGGTGAAGAGATGCGCTGAGAAAACCAACAAAGAGAAAGTCATGAACAATGTGTCAGACGCACTCACCCACACATCACACTGAGTTAAAAGCTGGGTTGAGTCATGAGTGCATAGTTGATCCTTTTGTTGTGAAAAAGACAGTCTGTCAATCCATTTTTTTATTGATCAATTTTTTTTGGGACATGAAAAATCGTACGAGGTACAATTTTAGTGAAATGTAAGTGATATATGGATTAATTGGACAACATAGAGGTTATGAACCACACAACCTGAAACCGACTCCATTTTCTGTATCACAGCTCCTTTGGTGGCATTTACAACATAACAGCCAAGGGCTGAGCTGCGCCTGAAAAAACTGCCCTGTGTTAGTTTGTTCCTCTGGTGCAGTAGTCAGGGGGAAAGTCTAGTGCGGCAAGAGAGGACTCGCACACAGAGAACAAAAAACAGAATCCGTTTCTATTAAAGCTTGTTTGATTTCAGTTTAAAGGCGTCACAATTCTTCTAGTCTATATCCATGATGTTCCACTTCCGGGATTGCTCCGGTACAGCAGGAAAGTCCGCCGGATGCAGGTCCATTCGCCGATGTCCGTTTTCCTTCCGCTTTCTTTGTGTTGGAATTTTAAACTCCGGAGGATTCATGAGGATTATGCAGTGGCTCCAAGTTTAGCACTGCCCATGACGATTGTTATTAGTTTAAAGAAATGCCAATAAACCAGAGCATGTTTCTCTCCCACTGGCAATTGGTCTGGCAATGCAAGACTAGTATGCTTCAAACCAAATGCTTGTCAGTTCTAACAGCATCTGAATATCAGTATTGTTGATAAAATTTAACTATATAAATGGAGAGGAATTGTCTGCTCCTAAATGCTTTGAAAGCCTTAGTGAAAGGACTAAAACCTAAACACAAAAAATAAAACTTAAAATTTATGTAGAAAACCTAACCAATAAGGTTCAACTCACCCTATGATTTAGTATTCTAGAAAATGTTTTATTTAGATGTCAAACTAATCTAAGTACACAAAGCTATATTGTTAAAAATGAAGCATATATTTGAGCATGAATTCATCCCTGAAAGAAGAATGTTTACTCAAAAACCACTTACTAGCTTTTTCCTGGAGCTTTCATCCACATCTCACAGTATTAATGAGTCGATGTTTGAAGTTGCTCAGTCGAGCAAACTCTAAAAAGCACGTTTAGTTTTTATTGCATCTCACATTCAATGATGATTTAAAATTTGTCAACAGAATGGAGTTACTGCACTACATCTTTAGATACACCTTCTCAAAAAGTAATCAAAAAAAGAAACCATGCACACTGAGTCCAGTATGGTTTTCTTTTTCTTTCTTATTTCTTGACAAACAAAAATCCACATGTAAAGAAGAGTCACAACTGATACTAGAGCTGCAGAAGGGCGTCAACATTTCATGCATTTCTAAAAAATAAACTGAATAGGAATTTGTGTTTGTGACACTGGAACGTACACAGTATCGACGCCCCATTTGCTGACAGCCGTGCTTATTGATGCAAAACATGACCTTTCATTCAGAGCAAGGGCAGTACAGGATGTACAGCAGAGAATTGTTCTGCTAGGCTGTATGATGTGTTGTAGGTTAGGGAACAACAAAGAGTAACAGCTGAAAATTTGAATTTTTAGCAACGTGTGTGAGACACGTGAATTGAGGCAGCTATGAAAGAACAGAAAATGGCAAATGATGCATATTGATTGCTAAAGCCCAAAGGAGCTACATGCAGTAAAAACTCAGCTAACAAAGAAAAGTACCCACCATCTGTCCTCTTTATAAACAACTTCATGCAGCTGTTTAAGGCAGTTTGGTATTATTAACAGTTGCATTAAGTTCACAAGTTCAGATAAACAAAGTCTGCTGAGTCCAATTATTTTTCGACACAGAAAATGTTTATTCTCGCAAACACACAAGCTGCAGTAACAGTACTCTGTGTAAATCAGTATATGAACATCATAATTGGTTTGTAGCATAGTTTCTTTAGAATCAGTTAAAGTGATGGTTCGGAGTAATTTCACCCTAGAGTCCTTTGCACCATGACCTCCTAGAAACTTTTTTCACCTGGGTCAAACATTGGGAGAGTTAGCGTAGAGTAGCATTATCAGCTGAATAGCTTAGCGCAGGGGCTAATGGACCCACGTTTGTATCTCGTAAATGACCCCACTAATAATGCCCGAAATTATACCAAACGTCTACAGTAGTACAAATAGGTTATGTACTCATAAAACGATGGATTGGAAAGTTTGTAAGTACACCAGAAGTTTATGTAAATAACACTTGCCTGCTGGCTTCTGCTCTCTGCTGTTGTTGTTGCTGCTGTAAGACGAGTGCTTAGGGCTGTCTACAAATTACAACACCGAAAAGAGATGCAACAGAAATATTTATTAATTTAACTTTTTTTTTAAAGTTAGTGCTGTAGTATAACTAGCAGGAGATAAGTAATAATTGAGGTAAGTTTGGAGACATTACCTTATTTAATCATTAAATTAATATTTTTTTTTGTTGTATCTCTTTTCGGTGTTGTAATTTGTAGACGGCCCTAAGCACTCGTCTAACTGCAGGTAGCAGCAGCAGCAGCAGCAACAGAGAGCAGGCAAGTGTTCATAAACTTCTGGTGTACTTAGAAACTTTCCAATCCATCGTTTTATGAGTGCATAACCTATTTGTACTAGTGTAGACGTTTGATATCATTTCGGGCATTATTAGTGGGGTAACTTACCAGATACAAACGTGGGTCCATTAGCCCCTGCGCTAAGCTATTCAGTTTTATAACATTTTGAAGTATGAAAGTTCATTCTTGAGCTTTGACATAGTGTTTTGACATAACAATCCCAACTCTTGGTCCACTATCTTTTTCTAAAGCGTTCTGAGACATCAAGGTCATTATCAGCAGATGGAGTTTACTCAGCTGTCAGAGAGATGGAGCTGTTGACATGCAAACTCGGAAGTTGTAAGGTTTTCATCCATTGCACTTGCTGGACTTCTCTTCAGAAGAAGAAGAATTACTTTTTTAATCCCCAGGAGGAATTCAAAATTTTCAATCCTTGTTATATTATTTTACACACACACACACACACACAGGACCTATACTGTAAACATGCAGTTGGAGAGATGTGAAAGTGATATTAGGCATTAGATTCTTGGCTTTGGACAATTTCTGGGAGACCCTGGCGTAGACACAGAACACTGGAGGGATTATATATTTCATCTGGCCTCCTCTCTTAAAACAGGCACAACATTTCCAAGGGGATCAGAAAGATGGATGTTATTTAAACGCATGTAAACTCTTTGGGTAGTTTTCAATTATTTGCTGTTTCAGTCACCTACAATTGTTTCTGCGGTTATTTCGGGTGGATTTTTTTGATCTTACTGCAAGTGCAGTGAGTGTTTTGGGTGCTGCTGACACTGTGAAATGTTTCTTTCCATGCTGTACCGAAAACAAATTCAACCGACTCTGGCTGTGTGGCCGTTCAATTGAAGTGAGAAGTAGCAGGTACACAGTAAATATACAACCATAATATTACAGTACAAGACGCCTTGTTATTTTTGATATATGAAGTCTGGACCAATAACAATCAATCAGTTATTTCTTTGTGGGTGTTGTGACAACAGAGAAGATAAATTAACCAGCACATGACTGATAAATGACTGAAATCGTCAGTGTGCATGGATGAACATATATCTGACTTGACATAATGTACAGAGGGATTCATATGTTTATTTGTATATCAGTACATTTTGTGTAAATGTATTATTTTTTACTTCTGGTCACCAAAAAAAGCGGCTCATTTACTCAACTCTTGGGCATTGGCGGGACTTGATATTCTGCAGTTTTGTAAACATTTGCTTGTCTTTCTCTATGGGAACAGCTTGGGTATGGAGCACGATGGCCAAGGCAACCGCTGCGGGGACGAAACGGCGATGGGAAGCGTGATGGCTCCTCTGGTGCAGGCGGCCTTCCATCGATACCACTGGTCCATGTGCAGCGGACAGGAGCTGAAGAGATACATCCAGTGAGTTCATATTTGCAGTTAACGGCAAAGCGGGTGGGCGTTGAACACCTACTGTATGGAAGTGGATTTGTTTTAATGCATCCAAAAGATGGTATGGAAAAGAAGTATGCTGTTCTGTCAATGGCCATTTTTGACTTCATGGCATTGTGAATAATAGCAAGGTTTATTAACAAATACAAGTGTCGAGGAGGGCAGAGTCAATGTTTTCAGTGGGGACAAGGGGGGGGCTGGGTCAAGCAGAGGGACAGATGAAGGCAGCGTGACAGAGTCCAGTGATCCAGAGAATGTCTTCCAGTCCGGCTAAATCCAATCCTCTCAGATGAGACAGGAGTAGAGCGGTGACAGGAGTCGGGTCCATGTTCCTTTAACCAAAAGAGTATCATGCCATCTCAAAACGGGTCAACGAGTCTTTTACTCAATGCACAAGAATCAATTTCTGACAGGGAAAGTTCAGATAATGGCGTGACCAAACTATTGACAGCGAGTTAAAAGAGATGGCAATGGGCAATCAATCTCCATACAGGACACGTTTTTTTCAGAGTAGCTCCCGGCTATTTGAAGTTGATGCAGAGAGAAATCAATGTATTGAATGAAAAGTGTTACTGCAGTATGATAATGTAGGATAATAAATGTGAGACAGCTTGGCGAGGCAGCTGTGAGGAAATATATGAGATGTTTAGAAATCATTTTACACTTGCAAAAGGCACACTTGACTTGTCTTAGTCTGAGCAGGGTTAATCTGTGCCCCCTCGCCTTGAAAAACAAACAAACAGCCAGGCTGGGAATCACTGCAGCTGAGACACTTTTTTTTTTTCCGGCCACATGCTGCCCAATCTGTCCAACTAAAATATAAATGCATAACTCCTATTGAAAGAAAAACAGCTTTGTGCAGCATTTAGTCATAGAATATTTACAGGTATCAAAGTGGAACTATTGCTGCTCACTTAAAACCAAGATTAAATGTTGGATCCAGGTGCGTTCCATCTGCTTTCTAATTTTAAAGCGTGGCTTTCTTTCGGTTTGATAACTCATTAAGTAATTAGGTCATAAATTAAAAGTGTTTGATTGGGCCTCAAAGCACAAGCAGGCCAAGGTTAGACCATACAGTAAATAAGCCAGTATTCAACGAAGGTCGAGTCTCAAATAAAGTCACGCTAGAAAACCTTAAGGGGGTGGAATTACCTGTACAACAATGGCTCACATGGTACATTCAACATATTCATTTTTACAGCACTAACTCCATCATTACAACACTGGTCCTTTCATATTCAGTTTCCACTTCCCCAATTTTAAATGACTGTCTATCAAACTGAAAAATTCCTGCAGAAGTTTTACAATCAAGGCCTACGACACCTTTGAGTTGCTGGAAGGCTTTTAATTTGAAACTCTGTGCAGAAAGAGTTGATTTTCAAGTTTCAGAGATACAGTAGTAGTTTTACACTAATGAAAAAAGCATCAAAGTAGAAGCAATTGGAATGACTTGAATGAATTACAACAGTATTTCTGTTAAAAAATATAAACTCAACAGCGCAACAGCGTAGTGACTATGATAGGACTGGGTTATTGTACGGGTGGATTTAATGCTGTGGAATATATATTAATCAAGGCAACAGTTGAACACAAGTCTTTGAAGTTTGAATCAACAGCAAATTTAGAAAAAAATGGGATTTGGTCAAAGATACTTGTAAACAGTAGATAGATAGATAGATAGATAGATAGATAGATAGATAGATAGATAGATAGATAGATAGATAGATAGATAGATAGATAGATAGATAAGTAGGTAGGTGGACTTAAGTGATCCCAAACTGGGACATTTCTGTTACGGTAGCAAGGTACAAGGCACACAGCATACAGAATATACTAGAAATAATAAATAAGATAAAGATAAGATAGGGTGACCAGACGTCCCGGTTGCTCCCGTTAAGTGGATCTTTTCGCTCATGAACAACAAGGACTGACAAGAGGAACCGTATGACCATTCCCATCTTAAAGACGCTACTCGTCACACGGGCCAATTTTGCCACCTGTGCACAATTTCACAGTAGGCTTTCAGCCAACAAATTGATTCTTGAGCAGATTCACTCCTCTAACAAATACTGTATACAGAATGAATGTTTCCAATAGGGAAGCTATTCAATTCAGTTCAATTTTATTTATTGTATCAAATCATAACAAGAGTTATCTCGAGACACTTTACAGATAGAGTGGGTCTAGACCACACTCTATAATTTCCAAAGCCCCAACAATTCCAATAATTCCCTTAAGAGCAAGCATTAGCAGTGGCCGTTGCGACAGCGGCGAGAAAAAACTCCCTTTTAGGAAGAAACCTCGGCAGACCCAGACTCTTGGTAGGCGGTGTCTGACGGTGCCGGTTGGGGGTGTGATGAACAGTGGCAATAATAGTCATAATAAACATAATGGAACAGTGACTACAATGGTAGTCGTAGTAGTTCATGTCGTAGCAGGGCACGGCATGGCGTTACGGGATGTAGCGTGGCACAGCAGAGCATGGGTGGATTCAGTGGACGCGGCAGGACGCAGCCGGACATTGCAGGGAATCGCAGAGCGTAGCAGGGTGTAGCAGGTCCACAGCGACAGCTGCACCCAAGACCCAGATCTTGGTGCCACCCTAATCCAAGGCAATATTCTAGGCGAAGAAGAAACATAAGGACTCCGGGGAGTGAACTCCCCAGAGCTAGGTTAGTAACAAGCATTTCTGGGACAAGGATGCACACAAAAGGAAACAAATGAAAAGAGAGATGAGAGAGCAGCTCAGTGTGTCATAGGAAGGAAGGAACTTCCCCGGCACTCTAGAATTTATAATAGCATAACTAGGAGAGGCAGGTTAAGGAGAGGTGCCTGGTCGGGCTTGGACTCTCCCCAACCGGATCGGGCTGTACTGGCATGCCTCCCTCTACTCTCACTATATTATTGATTATATGATAGATGAATCTGATGACTATGAAGAGAAGTAGGTGGGCCGGGTTAGGTGGACGCTGTAACTCCTCATTCCCTAACTATAAGCTTTATCAAAGAGGATGGTTTTCAGTTTATTCTTAAATGTGGTGACGGTGTCTGCCCCCCAAACCCAAATTGGGAGCTGGTTCCACATGAGTGGAGCCTGGTAGCTGAAGGCTCTGGCTCCCATTCTACTTTTAGAGACTCTAGGAACCACAAGTAGCTCTGAGTTCTGGGAGCGCAGTGCTCTAGTGGGACAATAAGGTACTAGGAGCTGTTCTAGATAGGATGGTGCTTGACCATTTAGAGCTTTGTAGGTCAGGAGAAGGATTTTAAATTCAATCCTGGATTCTATCTGCTCTATGATTACATTTGTGTGTGTGTGTGTGTCTGTGTTGTTGGTTAGAATAACACTGGTAACACTTTATGGTAAGGGTACACAAATTATCATGAATTCATGCATGAAATGAATTAAATGATATAGGCCTATGTATTATTATGTATTATGTAATTAATGATTTATGTGTCACTGCATTCCTTAATATCCCATGAAGCATCAGGAATTGACGTGTTCATAGTCTGTTATTCGTGACCTCATACATAAACAACACAACTAAAGCATTAGGTACGTGGGCACATCATTATGATTTATGATTTATTAAGCATGATCATGATTATTTATGTGTTGTTCATGCATGTCAATTCCTCATGATGATTCATAAGATATAAAGGAATGAAGTAATGCACAAATCATGAATTAATTCATGCATGAATTCATAATTAATGTACGCTTACCGTGAAGTGTTGCCATAACTTTAGTTCAAGCCTGCGACAGCAGTTCCAAATAATTATTTTAGTGCCATGCAATAAAAAATACTTTTTTCACAAAGTTTTTCACAAGTTCAGTGGGTGCATTTTCCAAAAGAATGCTTTAATTCTGAAAAATAAAGTTGGTCCCACACAAAACTCACTAAATGTCTTTTAATACATACCAAGAACATTCATGAATCTTAACTGAGATACCCCATTATGTTGTGAGTAGAAGGCCTATGTGTGCTGTTGGCAAAATTGTGTCTAATCTGTCTGTGTCTATGTCTAACCTGGGCTGGCACATGTTCACGTTGAAAAGCATGTGCGTGCACAAGCACTACGGTCACGCGTGTTCCGGTTTTAGTTCCAGGAAATCTGGTCACCCTAAGATAAGATGAAAAAATAAAAATACCAGAACAGCTACTCAAAAAATATACTGAGAGGAATGAAAAGAACATATAAGTGGAGAATAAAAATGGACAACCAACATACAAAGTTTAAATAATCATATAAAATATGTATACAAATATGAAGTAAATAGTGTGCATGTTGTGCTATAGTGCAGTATTGTGATCTGTGAGGAATTGAGAGTTTTATCTCACACTCAGCGGTGAAATGTTATACTTATAAAGCTGATGAATTAGTAATAGAGGTTTGTCTCAAATATAAGCCTATTTCATTTCAAGTGGTTCTCTCTGCAGTTGAGGTAAATAAAGGGGCCAGGCCACAAACATTAATAGGATGGCAGTGTTGAGTCTCTGCTCAGTGTTTGACACCACTGTCCCTTCTTCTTTCATTTTCTGACAGCACGTACGACTGTCTCTTGGATGACCCCTTCAAACACGATTGGCCACAACTTCCTGAACTTCCTGGCATCAACTACTCGATGGATGAGCAGTGTCGATTTGACTTTGGAGTGGGCTATAAGATCTGCACCTCAGTGAGTACAGCCCTCAGGCTTCCATTTAGAGAAAGGGGCAGCGTGCTGCCCTGTTCTAAAAAGCATGTCTGTAAGTGGAACTCAGCAGAGAAAAGAGGATAAGGTTAAAGCTATTTACTCTTAAAGATCCAAGAAATAGTGGGCGCCCTGATAGCTCAGTTGGTAGAGCGGGCGCCCATATATATACATATAAGCCTCGACGCAGCGGCCCCGGGTTTGACTCTGACCTACGGCCATTTGCTGCATGTCATTCCCCCTCTCTCTCCCCTTTCATGTCTTCAGCTGTCCTGCCAAATAAAGGCCTAAAAATGCCCTCAAAAATAATCTTTAAAAAAAAAGATCCAAGAAATAAATGGCCCCTCAAGATAAGCAGAGCAGAGAAGATCTGGTGGACTATTTACAGAAAGATTATGATGGCAAAAACTGACATACGAGCAGAATCAGATGCTAGATTAGTAAGTACGTCTTGCTTACTGCTTACTTTACCGTAGTCACACGTGTTGTCCTGCTAATTCTCTGCAGATGGCAGAATGATAATTATTCTGTCACTATTTTTGTCATCAGTACAACTATTCTTCTTCTTTTACGGGGTCACATCACCTTGATCTAAACTGACTCATAATTGATGTCACATTTCTGTGGAATCTCGGACTGAATGGGAGGTTTTTGTTCCAAAACAGAGTACAGGCTACAAAAGTGAGTTCAGAAAGTCTGAAATCTCAGCACCTGATTTTAATTGATGCAGTGATAAAGTTGATCGTATCAGGTCATGGAAAAAACATCTTGCCTTTTCAGCAGGACCTTTCTGTCATTTATCAAGTTTAAAAAACCTCAAAACTTTCAGGTGATGTGTCATCTTGAATTTATTTTGGTTTGGGGGTGGGGTTCTGACTAAGATCTTTACTAGATGACTAAGCCTTTGACTTTAAATTGAGGACCCCACTGCAGATGATAGCTGTAATGTTTGATTTCAGCTTATTAAAGATTCAGGAGGTCAGCTGGCTCCATCTGAGGTTAAATACCTTCCTGTGCTATCTTTCAGTTGAGCCAAAGAGTTATTGTTGCGGTTTGCTCTTTGCAAATCAAGTCAAGGCAAGTCAACTTTTTCAATTCTGCAATATGTGCCATACATACATAGCAATTGAAAATATGTTTCTTTCCGACCCATGGTGCAATAAGGACACGTACAAAAACTATAATATAAAAGATAAGAAATATATACAAATAAAGATAAAAGGGATAAGTTATATGTACAAATAAGATAAAGAAAGATAAGTAATATATACAATACAGTAATAAATTAATAATAGTAATTAATAGTAATAATTAATAGTGCAAATGTAAGGCAAAATCAAAATGCAGAAATCTAAAGCTGAAAATAACTAGTTTTTGGTCCTTGTTATATGTGGTGTCCTTCCACATTCACCTTTTGATTTTGTTTATAACAAACCAAAGCTGCTCAGAGCAGCTAATGCGTCAATTCACATTTTCTTCAGCAGCTCAGGATTTGATAAAACTCCAGCAGTTATCCACAGCCATTACCAGGTGTAGTAGAAGTGTTAAGATTCTTTACTTAAAGCTGCTATAATACATTTTTTATATATTAGAAAGCATCGCATCACTACCTGTCTACTTTCTGCTTGTTTCCCATTTCCTTCCGACCATCAATATTTCCTGTCTCTCTTGAGCTGTTCTAAATAAAGGAAAAAGCCCTAAAAAAAACCCCAGCCAGATAGAGACCAAAAACCAGAGATTTTGCCAGGTGGCCACAAACTCAAAATGAATGTTACTTTATATCTGCTTCATGAGTAAATAAGCAACAGTTTGCTACCAAGTTTGCCATATCAATAATACCAAAATGTAAAAATACTCTATTACAAGTAAAAGCCCTGCATTCAAAATATTGTTAATCATTTTAAAAGTGTTGAGGTGGAGCTAATCTAATCTAATTTAAATACTGTTTGTTTGTTTATTTAGGATCCTCATTAGCTCCTGCATTGCAGGTACTATTTCTGTTGGGAAATTTAACCAGTTATGTTTCATCATAGTTTAGAAATGGATCATTTGATTTATATGATCTTAGTCTGTAAAGTCACTACAACTGGAATGAAAAGTAGAACATTGCCCATTTAAATCTATTGGAGTAGAAGTATAAAAAAGCATAAAATGAAAATGTAAGTAAAGTACTGTAAAGTGCATTTACTCAACTGTTGTACTTAAGAGGAGCACTCCAGTAGATTGACTTTGTTACCTTTCAGCTACCTTTTCACCTAGACGTTTGCTGGTTCTGTGCTGAGAAGTCCAGCCTGACCAAAGAACGTGATGTTTCCTTACAGCAGTTTTTTTTATATATATATTGACAGAAGTGTATTGATTTTGATTCACCTTTTATAAAACTCCACCTGTTGGCAGATAATGCACAGGCTGACTCAGCATGCTCACTGTCATGTTAAATCAATTGTTTTATCAAAACCGGAAACATGGAAAACATTCACTGACATACAAACCAAATCGATTCACTTCTAGCACCTCAAAAAGCTCAAGTCACAAATTAGTCCTGTCATTGCTAAGGTCAGCAGACATCAACTGCCTTCACCCCGAAGACTCACCTTGTGCTTGGACAATTGACTTGTACATTCAAAGTGTCTGTCAAATTAGCAATGGATGCACAGTGGATCAGCATTTAGATCTCACAGCACAGAAAATATTTTGATTTCAGGCCCTTTGTGGGCTGCAAGTCCATTTGGATCTATAATGGCAGCTTTAGTTTCCTCCCATGAGTTGGCTTGACTGGACACTCAGAACTTGTCCATCTTTGTTCACACTGTAACGGACCGGAAATCTGTCTCAGTTCCCTGTTTTCCACTTACTGTCTGCAGGGAGGTTTCAAGCCATGAAACCCCTGGGAAGAAAAGAGAAAAGAAAAACAAGTGACTGAATGTGGTGGCTGGCTGTTGCCTCAAACAGGATCGATAAATCAATACCTCTGAGTGATTAAAGAAAAATGAGAGGGCTTGACAATATGATACAAGCTGTATCTTGATAAGTCAGATTGACCTCAATAAGAATTATTTTACATCAGTGCATGTTAGCTCTGGCTATGTTTGTCATGTTAAAGTACAGTTCACATTAAGGACACTGATGTCAAGATTTTACCATTTATTTGAACAATATTTGAGTTTGGCGTCATGGCTGTGCACATGTGATGGTCTGGAACAAATCAATCAATCGACAAGCTTAACTCAGATATGTGCCTGAAGCCCACAAATCCCTCAGCATTTGATGGATATGAACATATATTTAAAAAAACATGAACATAGAACTAAATGTTAATACAGTCGGAGGCTCCAGTGGAGGGAGTTGAATTGCTGACAGCAGGCTGTGGTGTAGCAGAGCTTGAGGTCGGTGTATGGAGCTAGAATAAGCAGCAAATGTTTGTAAGGCAGGTTAGTGTTAGAGGTAAAACATATGATTGGGCAATATATGGAATATGCAGTGTTATAGTACTCAAAGAGTGGTCTTTTGAAGGTCTCGTTCTCGTCTCGGAATCAACCACATTTTTACTCGGTCTTGTCTCGGTCTCGGATAAAGAGGACTCATGATTTTATTTAAAGAGCGGTCAAGACCACAACTGCAGGGATATCACTAAATTGCCTGTGTTTTATCTGCACTAAGTAAAGAGGCATAAAGAAAGGTAAGTGTAAGTGACGCTAGTGAAGCTAGCTAGCTAAAGTTATCAATCTGCCTCTGCACCAAAACTCTCCAGGAATCTCTTCACCCCTCACCCAAAGGGATTTAGCGAATATTACATATTAGCTAGTTGTGTATAAACTGTATGTTTCAGGTGCTTGGTCTTGGTCTTGACTCAGGTTCGCCCTCCCATGGTCTTGGTATCAACCCCTCAAAGTCTCGGAATTGATACACTGGTCTCGGCTTAGGTGGTCTTGACTACAACACTGGGAATATGTGACTATAAAATTACTTTTGTGCCAGCTTGAACTACCACAAGGCTCCATTATGACCAGATAAAGATACTGGACTGTTGGCTGATTGGTTGGTTGTTATGTCAGTTTATAAACATTTGTTTAAAAAAATTGCAATTTAAGTAAATTTAGGAAGAAATTCATTATGTCTGCAATTGTTTTCTTTCTCTGAGGCAGGCTGGTTCCAGAAATAGCCTAAATAACTTCAATGATCTTTTACTATTGAGATTACCCAAGTGAAAACACTAATGGGAAGAGGTACTGAACTGATTTAAATTTAAGTACTAAAGTATCCATTCTCCTGCTGTAGTGCTCTTAGGTGACACCAGTTTTTAGCACAAACCTGATGACGACATCTTATCCACATCTATCTTGTCATTTTATGGACTATATTTTGATTCCATGTTCCCAGTTCGGCCCACGACCAGATTTCATACGGCCCACAGCCTTTGTTTGTGAAAGACAAGAGCAAGAGTCATATGTTGTAAACTTCAATGTTAACAAACTTTGCATTACTCATAATAAGTCATGTTTAAAATGACCATGAGGTTAAGATATTTATTAACTTCATGGAAGTTAAAGGTATTCCATACAGTTTGTTCTGTTATCTGACGGATGTAAAAGGAAGGCAGAATTGTTTTTTAGATTTGTTGAAGCCTGAGTGGTGTAGATTTGGTTACATTGTCATTTAAAAAAAAATTATAATTGTGACAATGAAAATAAAAATTGTTATAGAACAGTTAATTTATGTAAATGAACTGTAACTTTTATTCTTAATAAAAGGGACATCTTCACATTATCAAATCTGGCACACTTTAAAAAAAAGTTTGGACACCCCTGCCCTAACCTGTTGAAAAAGCCACATCTGCTGACACTGAATAAAAAAAAATTTAAGATTTTTTAAAAACAATTCATTCAAACACAGATACATACATGCAGCACCCGATCCTTGCAGAAATAAAAACACATCCCTCCCTGTTGTTTTGATTCTTTTTTTAAAGATACGTACAAATTAAATTAAATCTAGGAAATATTTTAAGTAAACATTTTTTGACCTCAATAATCACAAACATATACCTTTCAGGGATCTTGAAATTATGAAAGGATGCTTGCCTCATTTTTATTGCAACAGCAAAAATTGACAAGCCTTATGACAGCAAAAAAAGAAGAAAATGGTCTGAGGAATTCCATTTGTTGTTGAAACATTGTCATGCCCATGCAGAATGAAAGAAGCTGTAAGAATAAGCATCTTTGTGCAGGTATATTTTTTGTCCTTTTGTGTAGATTAGTACCAAGTAACTTTCAAAGATGATTGCCTTGTGAAAACAAACCACATCTATTCAGGTGGTAACAATTATGTTGTACGTTGCAGGCAATTTGAGCTTTGTTCAAATATCCATCTTGACTATGACAGAAAAAAGCCTTAAACACATAGTATTTTTAAAGCAGAGAGTAGCTCAATGTTCCATAGAAAGAGAGAGATTCTTGCTCAGTGAATTGGTACATCTAATCAACGATTCAGTTACTACAGATCTTCCTCAGAATATACTTTAATGATACATATATTTAATGCAAGAGCAACATGGGCGAAGCTCTCTTTCTACTTAAAAATCCACCTCAACAAGCCATTATCCTGTTTAATGTTCTTGTTTTCTAAATATGTGAAGTATTGGCCAAAGTAATGTAATACAAAATGCCACTGACTGAAAAAGTAAAAATAAAAGTTAGAATTATGCTGCAAACAAGCAAAATCTGGGCAGCTCATTGACAGATGTTTCACTTGTTTTTAGGGAGAAAAAAATATTTAAACCCAGAGCAAGACTCAATGACTTGTTAAAGGGCAACTATTATATATAATTTTCAGGAAAATACTTGTAACTACAAGTACTTAAAAACATGTTTACATGCTTTAATGTTAAAAAACACTTTATTTTTCTGAAATGTAAAAAATAAAATAAAATACACTGCAACAATCGTTTTCACAAGCAGCAATTATCCATCGGACTATTAAATTAACTAAGTCTCCACATTCTTGATCGGCAGAAATGGTTTTTGCTTGTTTGGGATCCGACTGGCCAGCGTATTTGAAAAAGTTAAGCAAACTTTGTTGTCTTTTTGACATTTCCCCCGAGTGAAATGAGGCTATAACAGCAATTTCAACCAGCACAAGCGCTTGTGTCAAGTCATGGTGTATATATCTATGGTGTCAAGTGTGAAGTGCAGCGTTGCTCTATTGAAGTGCCTCCCCTCCCTTCGTCCCTCTCCCCCCTCCATCTTACCCTGAAAATTCACCTCAAAACGCATTGAAAATGCAAACACAAGATTTTTGTGGAACTTCAATGGTGACACAGGAGCTGCCGGATCCAATAAAAAAGGTTCCGGATCCAACGTCGGAGGTGCCGGAACATGTTCCGGCATGTTCCGGCTCAAATTAAATTAGACGCTACCCAATCGGACATGTTTCAGCAGTAATGCAACCCGAATTTGGGGAGAAATGCTGTTAGCATGTAGCTACTATAGTTAGCAGTGGACACTAATAAAATATAGCAGCACTTTCTACAGTCAAATAAAGGCAGATAAAGGCTTTTAAATTCAAATACTACATAACCAGTAATGTTTCAGGAGTAATGTGACCTGGAATTGGTGAGAATTTAACAACACTGGCACCCAAGAGGACATATCTTACTGCCGTTAGCATGTAACTACATGCGACAATGTTAACACCACAGTAGTTTAAAAAAAAAAACACTCCAGTCCTGCCTACCTGGAGCAGATGACCAATCATAGAAGGCCGGCTTAGAGTTGCATAATACTTAGCCGAGAGTAGAAAAAACTGTTGAAACCGGAGCATTCAGAACTGTTGGAAATCTGAAAGTTTTTAGTTTTCTAAAATACATTTACCTCATTATTTGCCACGTTTAACATGAAAACCATTATAACATTGTAGATATGACAGAAAATACGGAAAAGCATAATATGTCCACTTTAAGGTAATTTTTTTTGTAGTGTCGAGGCTATAACTAAAGTATGCATTGATTTTATATTATTAAAATGACATTTAGATTCATAGATTTTACATTTGATAAACAGGTAGCTGTTTCCTTTCAAACTAGCTGAGATTACCAACATTGGCAATCACTGGTCTGCTGCAGCCATGCTAGATTGTAGGTAACTAGGACGACAGTGGCCGACTGGCTAACACTGGCGCTTCTACAGAAATGTTGATTGACATGCATTGTCCTACACATGTTCAGAGAGTTAACAATCGCTGCAGGATAGTGTTTAGTTCTTTCTATCAAGTCCTAATAAGTATGATGGACAGAGGAATCAGTTCTCAAATCAGTCTGATCGGTTCTAATCCTTATTAAAAAAAAAAAAAGTATTAACACTTTCCCCGAAGAGGATGTTAACAAAAAGATTTTCCCAAAGAAATCCTTTGTAATCCACTTAACTTGAGTGCCTCATAGTGGAGCCCATAACACTTGTAAACAAAGTTCAGGTCTGCAGGGTATCAGCTACCTTTAGATATAAAGGACTTTCTCTGTGTGGAATATTTAAATACCTTTTTAGACTTTATACAGTTACATCATTGTTTGTTTGTTTTTTTGTATCAAACCCATACTGAGCTTTAAATGCATCTGTCATGGCAGGTACAATTGTACACAGCATTAATGCCTCAGAATATATGAAAAGGAAATTTGACGGACAATTTTTCTGTGGTGTTATAAGAGGATATTTTCCATTTCTGCCTTTCAAGGATGAGTTATGCATCACTCTCTGCCATATGCTTTTCTTCTTCTGTGTTTCAGTTTCGTACATTTGACCCATGTAAACAGCTGTGGTGCAGTCACCCGGACAACCCTTACTTCTGCAAAACCAAAAAAGGGCCACCTCTCGATGGGACGGAATGTGCTCCTGGAAAAGTATGTTTATCTATTACATGTTGTACTACATGGCCAAAAGTATGTGGACGACCCAGAAAAAAATTATAAAACAATGGTAGTGTATAAACAGCAGTTTTTCCTTTGTCATATCGCAAATAATCAACAATGAAACTTAAATACAAAACCCTCACAAATTGGTCAACATCAACATTACATCGATAAATGATTGTTGAAAACCATGGGCCTTTACTCTTCTGGGAATGTTTTCCACCAGATGTTGGAACCTGGCTGCAGAGATTTGCTTCCAGTCGACCACAATTAGTGCGGTCCAACACTGGTGTTGGGTGATTAGACCTGGCTCACAGGTGGCGTTCCAGTTTATCCCAAAGGTGTTGGTTGGGGTTGAGGTCAGGGCTCTGTGCAGGCCAGTCAATTTCTTCCACACCAAACTGGGAAAACCATTTACTTATAGAGCTGGAAACATGGAACATTTCCCAAACTGTTGACACAAAGTTGGAAGCACACTATTGTCTAAAATATCGTTGTATTATGTAAAATGATAATTTCCCCTAACTGGAACTATGGAGCGTAGCCCAAACCTTTAAAAAAAAAAAAAAAATGCCACACACCAAAATTACATAGAGACTTCTGACCACATACATTTGGAAATGTAGTGTATTCTCATATTTTCCCTGTATTGTCATTTACTGTATCTAGAGAGGCTTTAAAGTTGGGCTGACTTTTTCTCTCTCCTGCCATCTTCTGTAGTGGTGCTACAAAGGTCACTGCATGTGGAAAAACCCTAATCAGGTCAAGCAAGATGGCTCCTGGGGCTCCTGGAGCAAATATGGCTCCTGCTCCCGCTCCTGTGGGACTGGAGTTCGCTATCGGACACGTCAGTGCAACAACCCGGCGTACGTGACAAAAGCAACAATAACATGATTTGATTCTGTCAGGTATCACGAATGAAGGTAGAAATAATGGAGGTTGCTGATTCTAGTTGCCAGGTAGGATTGGATCATTTGACTTTGTAGTAGTCGTTGTGTTTAACCCTGAGTGATTTCTGTCTAATACTGAGCTAAAGGGATTCACAGTTTGGGTTTTATAATGAGGATGTCCTCATCGGAAAAAAAGACAGCATTGGTTGTTCGTTCAAACTTTGGGGCTTTTCCCTTTATTAGATAGTGACAGTGGATAGACAGGAAAGGGGGGAGAAAGAGAGAGGGGATGACACGCAGCAGAGGGCCGCAGGTCGGATACACACCCGGGCCGCTGTAAAGGACTTAGCCTACATGGGGCGCACGCTCTACTGGGTGAGCTAGAGGTCGCCCCTAACCAATGAGTTTTAGTTTCCTGAACTTAAAGGAATAGTATTACATTTTAAATGAAATCCACTTATTAACTTTCTTGCCAAGCGTTGGATGATTAGAGTGATATACTCTCAAGTCTAAAGAAAGTAAGGGTAAGGATTCAGTCTAAAGCCTCCTACACATGATCCACGGTAAAACCGCTCTGCCCTGACAGTGCCATTGTTTTCAAACTTTGACCTTGTTGCCGCTTATCTTTCAAAGCGCTACCAATGAGATAAGGAGACCAAAAGCAATGATGATGTAAACCTGAGCTGCACTTTGCCTCTGAAGGGCCTGCACTATGCCCTGTACCTTCTATGGCATTTAGTATGGGCATTTAATACAGTAAATCCGACATTCATGCAGCAGGAGACTATAATTCACCTCCTGTCAAAGTTCAACAGTTATATACATCATAATATCAGGAGGATTGAAATAAAAAATGTAAGCATCTCGTAGAAAAAGGATATATAGTAAATCAATCACTCCATAGATAATAGATAATTTTGATGTACAGTATGGTGGTGAAAATTGTCAAAAGAGGCCGAATGGGTTTTGCCTATTGTTAAAAAGAATCCCAATCTAATCTAAAGCCAGATTTGTTTTTTTACATTCTTTGTCTCAAAGAACTGCTTTCAGTCTGATCAGCTCTGATGTCCATCCGTTTCCTTTCTGCAGGCCCTCTAACGGTGGACAGGACTGCCCTGGAGTGAACTACGAGTATCAGCTGTGCAACACTGACGACTGCCCCAAGCACTTCGAAGATTTCCGAGCCCAGCAGTGCCAGCTCCGGAACTCCCACTTTGAATTCCAAAATGCCAAACACCACTGGCTGCCCTACGAGCATCCGGACGGTAAGCTGGAAAAATGTCAACCGATTGTTTTGTACCAGCGTGAGGCTTGTGAGTGAGCTTCATGCTAAGACAGAACAATGAAAGTCGGCCCAGGGGAGCTGGATTCTCACAGCCAGAACTGAAGAAAGGTGTTACATAATTAATACAGGGATGTTCCCAAGCAGTTTTAGAAAGTTTTGACTGGGGGCCGTATTAAAGTCTTATATAGACACTTTGTCTATGATCGGAACAAGTAAGCGAACACTAGCCTCGTGAGACCGTCCTGATCTCGCAAGCTCCAGTTTTCCACTCGCAGATCAGTCTGGCATCTTGAGGCAGAGAAAATTTGGAGCCATTAGCCAAACGACCGGGCCAATCAGCGTTGGTTTTGAGGTGGGTTAGGTGGTGATAGACAGATGGTTTATCCAATCAGCTAACCAGTATTTTCAGACAGCGGTATAGCCCTAATTCTGTTAGCCGCTCGCTAATGCTTTTTTTCTCTTGGATCCTTCTTTTGGAATATGGTCCGGGAACCTGAAATGGTGTCTTTTATTCCTAAATTCTCATTACACAAACGACAAATATCATTTACCGACATGTTGCTTGCTTGATGAGCTAACGAGCTATGTTTTGCCGGCAGCAGCAGGGGCGGGCTTGTCGTTGTATTTTCATACGCTTCATGGATCTGATTGGTTGATTTGGCCCGTCTATCACCAACATAGGTGATAGACAGATGGTTCATCCAATCAACTAACCAGTATTTCCGCCCCCTTCCCAAAAGTTCTCCAACGGAAAGTTCCCAGATGGATATGCCGAGCAAATGCGAAGCAATCCATCTGGCGGAGTCAGGTTAAGCGAACACTACATAATGTAAAAATGAAAGTTAGGACAGACTCTTTTGTGCAAAAAGAGTGTAGTGCATTTTGTCAACAAGGTATAGGAACAATAGAAAGTCCATGTGGTTTTGTACATGGTCATATTTTTAAATGTGACACAAATGAAGAATGAGACCAATATTTACAATTGTATATTTAGCATTTACAGTTTGTTCTAGTATAATGCATAATAGAAAAGTCCAGTGGAAGGGATATAAGATCAATGATGTTTTACAAAGATTTTCATGTAGGTTAAAAAAAATGCACAACATTACAGTTGAAAAATATAATGATTGTTTTTTGTTTTTTTAATATCTACAAACTTAAGTTTAACTTTTAAAAAAAAAGCTGTATGATATGTGTGGTATTGTCTCTATTTGCAATTGTGAAACTCTGAGACCACATTATTTTCTTACTTTGTCCTCCTGTCCTGTTTTAAGGTGTGACATGAGTACTTTAACGTATACTGTACCCTATTCTTAAGGGCATGTCTCACTGTGACACTGGTCTCTCAATTTAATCTGGCAGTTTAGCTTCAGACCACAATTATCTGGCCTGGCGTGTCGATGGGTGTCTCAAGATGGTTGTTGTTATTCCTGAGGCAAGAGCAGTGGAAAAGAGTGTATTTCTTCATGTAGAAAGAAAAAAAATTTACGTCATTCTGGCAGTCAACAAAGAAGAGTGCTTGACCTAGAGCTATAAACCAGTACTTGCTGACATAAAAGATAGCTCTTCTGTGATTCATTGTTCATTTTTCTGTTCTCTGTGAATAATTTTAATGTTAGAGGAGATGTGTTTTATTTAGGAAGGTATTTAAGAGATTATGGTACAACAAAACATTAATAATATATATAATTGTTTAAGTCTTTCGTTATATTCTTGTTTTTTCAAATTGGATTTTCTCCCTTATAATTATATAACAATCTAATAACATGTTGTCTTTTAGCCAACAAGAGATGCCACTTGTACTGCCAGTCAAAGGAGACAGGAGACGTGGCGTACATGAAGCAGCTGGTGCATGATGGGACACGGTGCTCCTACAAAGATGCCTACAGTGTCTGCGTGCGTGGAGAATGTGTGGTAAGGTGTTTAAATAGCATAATTTAGAGTTATTAAAAGCTGCATTAGGTAATCGTTCACATAAGCCGTCGCAGGCTGTTGGAATTGTGACAGCTTTAAAGGACTAAATCACACAGTAACGAGTTCAACTTTGAACGTTCTGGGATTGGCTCCACAGTGCGGTTTTAAAAGCACCATTGCACAGCAGAAGCTTTATTAAAATGTTTTGATTCATCACTAAACATGTGTCCTGAGACTACAACTTTGTGTCCAGTCAGCACTGATAATCTGATAGCTAATGAAGCCTTAGTGAAAACATTGGACAGGTTGGCTTCTTCTCAAAAACCATGTTGTGAATTTTATAGTTCCAAATCCAAAAATAATTTAAGCTCATCTGTCTAATCGCTTTCTTGGTCTCCAGAAAGTTGGCTGCGACAGAGAGATTGGCTCCAACAAAGTTGAGGACAAATGTGGCGTTTGTGGTGGAGACAACTCCCACTGCCGCACCGTTAAAGGAACTTTCACCCGAACGCCAAAGAAACCTGGTAAGAACACATGGAGCCAGTACGAACACAACGTCTGCAGACTGAATACTTTTGAAACACAAAGAATATGTTTTTTCACATAAATTATTTCTCCCAATTTCTTCTCTGCATGTTTTCTCAACTTCAGTTTGTTCATGGATGCAGATTGTTGTTAATAATGAATGTTTCCAATCCATGATGCACTATGAGTGAGTGATTAACCGTATTTGACATAAACATACCACACATTTTGAAATCATAAAGATATCATAACTTTAATCAGTGAAGGGCGATATGAGAAGATAATAGACAAGATGGAGGTAAAGCCTTAACGCAATTTGATGATGCCTTCAATATTAGGCCTTCATCATTAGACTTCCCTGTTTCCATATTACAGTTCTATTATCAAAGAATCTTCCTTTAAATCTGTCATACAAAACGAGACATCCACTAGGTCAGATAATCATGAGTGCAGAGCGCAATGTTAAAGAAATTAAAAGACAATAAACAAATGAAGTACGGAAGCGGTTGGAGAGCTCCTTGGAACTTATATTAGTGATAAAAAAGCGGTGCTCTTTGGTAGGGGGCATGAAAAAAATCCAGTAGACATCAAGGAAGAAGCCAAGGCACTCGTCTTTTACGAAAAATATATATAAAATGCCTTTAATGCATCTGGCACATTCTAAATAGAATAGACCTTTTTCACGGCAGAGATGTTGACATGTCATAGCAGGAAAAGCACAGGTGTATTCAAACCCATTAATGATGGCTGCATTCCACTTAGGAGAGGTCCTGGTATTGGGCATGCTGACTCACTGATCTTACTGGGACACTTGATGGAATTGGGGTGAAACAATTTAAAGGGTGTGAGCACATCAACAGGTGCAGCCATACACCAATTCGACCCATTATTAGCATGCCACACCTTAGTCTTCATTTTTTGCCTTTTACTGGCTCTTTCAATAATTTTTTTAAATTTTATTTATCACCATCCTTTGTTTGACTTCTTTTAATATCTGAAAATTCCAACCCTAATAACAAAGTCTGATTTCTGAAAAAAAAAGATTGCTGTGACTCGCGATAATCATGGCCTGAAGTGGACCAAAAAGCAATTCTCCTCTTCTAGAGTACTAATTAATGATTCAGCCAGAAAGTGCACTTAATGTACAGTAAAAAGGATACATGTCGAGTGGCCTGTCGAGGCATCTGGAAACATTCACAGTTTCCACTTTTCAGATTTGTGTGGTAAGCAGAAAGCTCAATGATGTAAAGCTGGACTACATTTAACCACCTATATGATCTGGAAATGTGAAATAATGAGAAAAAAGACGAGGGAGCTGGCAAATGACTCTGCAGTAGAGAACAATACTTGGAATATCTATCTCAGGTGCGTAGGAGAGGGACGAGTAAGTCAAAAGTTGCAAACAGACTCTCTCACGCTATCTAACATGCAAAAATACATTCATTTGCGATGTTTTAGCAATGAAAGGCTGCAAATAAATGTATATTTTTTTTGCCAGATTGACATTGTGCTGGACATGACTCTGCAGTGTATCCATGCAGCTGGAAGCAAATACAATGATAACCCTAGGAACACAATCATCCTGAGAAAAGACGATGATTGCATTAACGTCACTCTCCTGGCTTTGCAAGATGCAAGAGGTGGTTGCAACAAACTACACCTGTGTACCATTTAGTTAAATAGAAAACTGTATAAACAATTAATATTATTAGAGTTTAAAAGACACTGGATAGCATCATGTTGTAAAGTAAAACCAGGAAGTTTAATTCTATACTGTGTACTAATCAGGTTTTGAGTTTGAAAGATCATTCTTAAGCTTTAAAATAGTATTAAAAAATCAAAAAATCAAAGATCCAGTTACTAGATTTGGAAATCCGAGGCTTCATCATACGATATCATCACAATACCTATGTCACGATACAATGTTATAGCGATTTTAAACATATTGCAATATTCTGCGACATATTGCAATTTATCACCTTATTTCCAACTTCAAATTTTTCCCAATTTCAAAAGATGTCCCCAAAAGGGAAACTTTGTCAACATCTGTTTTATCTAAAAAGATAAATTTCTCTGTTTGTTCATCTCACTTCAATTTTATTACTGCAAAATGGGATTGTCAGCAAAAATGACCAACACAAATATTAATAATAGATTGATACTTGGCGTCTGTGTATCAATATAGTATTGCCACGGAAAATATCATGATACTATGCTGTACCGATTTTTACCCCCACCCCTAATATCTTATGACCTTTATGGATTTTTCATCACCATAGTATGGAACTTTATAGTATTTCTAATATCTCCAGGTAAGGTGTGTTGATGAAAAGCCCGGCTGAGATCATAGAAGTGTGAATGAAATTGTGTCTACCTCCTGTAGATCTCCATGACATTTCTGTTTGCTCTTGCAGAATTTGCATTCACAGCTAATAAATGGCTCTATAGGGAGAGTGCAGAGTGACAGCCATCACCCTGAACAGTCAGGTTCATTTGGATTAAGACCCTTCTTAATTAGCAGAGGAATAATAAGACCCTTTTCATTCATTTGTTAATATACTAAGTGTGCTTTCCCTTCATACTAACTTCTTCAATTGAAGCTGCTTCCCTTAGGTTATCTCCCCTGTGCAGAGGGACACACACATACACACACATGCAAGCACGCACACACACATACACACACACACACACACACACACACAGAGTGCAGCATTAAGCTGAATGAGTAACTGGTTAATTTCCTTTTTGAAAAATGTCTTCACATTAACCACCAGCATAAAGAAAATAACCTCATGAATGACCCATGCATTTTCTTGAACGGTTTTATGATGCCTTCTAAAATCCAGCCCTGATGCCAGCCTCATCTGTCACAAATAACTTGTATTTAATCAATGTGATGATAGGGAAGATGAAGTCAATAAGAGAGCTGGAGAGAAAAATTTAAAATTGACTTTTCAGAGAGCCTGGACATGACTGCTTCATCAAACCGTTTCTTGGATTGTTGAAACTGTGATCATTCCTTTTTCTTTTTTTTTAACATCGCTGTCTCATTTATTAACCACTCACGTTTTTTAACAGGGAAACAGTTAAGCAAGAGAGCCCAAAAAGAAACTCCTTTGTTGGAATACACAATATGCAAGTATCCAGTGTTACTGAATCCCTCACAACCTCTTTCCTAGCATTTTCTGTGCAGCTTGTAGTGGAGATGGATGCCTAACGCTGTAAAGACCTAGACACATGAGTAATATAATTAGCTGTTTCTTCTGTTCCTCTATACTAATTAAGTGTTTATTTAGGTCTGACTCGATTGTCATAAATGTCACAGGTTCATTATCCAGTCAACTCACTAAAACTCTCTAGAAGTTATTTTTGATTTTGGGTTTAAATGAAATGACCATATATATATATATATATATGGTCATTTCATTTAAATCGCTTCAAAAGCTTAACAAACTAACTTTAAATTCTTTGTGCAGACAGAAAATGTCACGTTAAACAAACCTGCAGACCTTTGGAGGCAATCTGGCATGTTGTTGGCTATTTCCAATCTGATTGATTGAACCTCAACTGTTGCAGCCCCACCCTAATGGTCTAATGGTGGACCTTGTGTTCAGTACTTCCTATAAGTCTACAAACAACTCTGTGATCAAATTGTAATTTATATCGAGCGGCTCGTGGTTTTTGAAATTGACTGCCATCACAGAATGTTCTCTCGGAAGCGAAAGTGCATCTTTTGCCATTTTCCGAAAGGTAGATTGCTATTCACCCCTTCAATATACTGCAGAGTGAGCAGCACTTGATACTCTGCCACCTGTTCTAACCTTGTGTTAACCCAGCCAGCACATTCATAATCACCTCAGTGACAGCGCTGCATCAGGAGGCCTGTCTGTCAAATCTAAGGGGGACTAATTAACCAATTTTAATTTGTTGGGTCCCAATTAAGCTAATTTTAAAGCTAATTAAATAATAAAAAATGCCTCCACTGTAGGTGATGTTGTTGCAGAGAAACAATGAGACAGTGGAACGTAGAGGAAAGGAAACACTGCAAGACTAACTGATTTATTTCATTTTGAAGGGAAGACCAGAGGAGCCTTCTCTTTGCCCAAAGGAGCCCGAAATGTGTTTTTAAATGAAACAGAAGACTCTAGAAATGTACTTGGTGAGTCACGGTAGGTTTGCAAGCGGTGGACATCCCTGACAGAAGGCCACTTTGCTGCCCTGTAGTCTGACAAATCTGCTCCTAATGCTGTATTGAAACATGGCTGATTCACATCCTGTCTGCACATAATCAATATGAAAACAAAGAAAGGGGAGTTGAAGTTCATTTGGAAGCCGTCCAAGTTATGTTAATATTGCATAGGGACATATTGATATTTCTAAGAGTTCATTGATGACACAACAGATGGATGTGAATGAACGGCCTGTTTCAATTTTTCAAGTTTTACCTGCAGGCTTCTACAGCGAGGAGGAAAGTAGACATTTTGCCATTTTCTTTTTTTTCTCAAATGTCTTCAAACATGTCTGTAGAGCAAAGGGAACCAAACTTCTGTAACATGCGTGATGTCCACCAGTGCAAACAAACAGATTGTTTTTGTATCTGCTTAACTTACCTCTGTCTGTGTCTTTATCTTTCCTAACCCTCCCTCTTCTGCTTCTGCTGCTGCTGCTGCAACAAACTTGGCAAAGGTTACCTTAAGATGTTTCTCATTCCTCCTGGAGCTAGACATGTCATCATCCAAGAACATGAGGCCTCCCCTCAAATTCTTGGTAAGTGTATCTTCCTAACACGAACACATGTATGAAATCAGAGGACAAACTTCATCATCCTCCTCGTGTTTCCCTGAAAGACTAATGGAAACATATAAATTCATAGATTATAGGCTTTGCATAATTCATCCCATGTCTACTCTTGGGCTGAGAAAATCAGTCTTCATATTGCTCATTCATTATGTATCAGTCTATTACAGAGAGACTTATTGATAAATGAGTTCTCTCTTTACTGCAGTTTTTTCTTGAGAAACAAAACTGAATAAAAACTATTACATTGTATCCATGATGAATGTCCATACCACTAGAACTTGTAAATCAGATCTTGAAAACCACATTTTACGATCCCCTCAATATAAATTACTTTTCAATTCCTGTATTAGCCATTGTAATAAATAACCTAGAGAACAATAATCAAATGCTACTGAAATGTATTAATTGGGAATTTAAAAAAAATGAAATCTCATAAAATATAAAGCTGACTGCCAGTGTGGTCTATCAGATAACATTGTAATAGCTTGTACAGCCAATAGTGGCTAGCAGGCAGTAAACACGCAAATTAGCTCACTAGCGGTAATGCTAGCTCGGCTATCCCCGACGGTTGCCTAGCTTAGCAGGTCGTAGTGTTCCATTGTTTCCCGCTGCTCGTTTCCCATTTCCTACCAACCATCAACATCGGATTCCTTTATCCATCATAACGGTGGTTTCCCAAGCTTAACCATTGGTTATTATTTTATATGTTAACATAGTTATTATTTAATCAGAAACCATGATTTTGCTAAACCCTAATTAAATAGTTTTTGTACCTACACTTAACCAAACCTCAACCATAGCAGTGTCAGATCATGTTTGGAGGGCAATTACAAACAATGTATTTTGTATGTTTCATTTTGAGGACTTGTTAGTTTAGCATATATACTGTTACAGGGCTGTGTCCGACCCTATCTACATTATTATATACTAGAAGGGCAGTCAGAGAGCACAGACCTCGGCTAAGGCCATGCCCTATCACAATGTTAATCCAGTGTGAACTTTCCCAGTCAGGAACTAATTTTTTTGATTATTCCAGCACCACATGAATGCCACACAAACACCCTAATGTATCTTGCAATGTTAACAAAAGTGAAAAATAATATGTGTATCCGACCCGTGAGTCGGATCCGCTCTAAAATGTAGTGGGTTCTTCCTTCCAACAAGTTTCATGAAAATTCCGCCAGTAGTTTTTCTGTAATCATGCACAGACAAACTGAACCGAAATCAAAACTTCTTTGGCGGCAGTAATAATCTTGGGGCTAGGTAGTGTTGGCCAATCAGTTTACAGTAATGCTGGTAAATAATGTTAAAGCTGCCTTAATCGATTATTTTTGCACTACGGGCCAGAAAACAAGCTGGAAAGCAAACTGACAAGCATGCAGTCCTGACAAGTTGTAATCGTTAACATGTTAGTAGTTAAAAACATTATCATTCATTTGGAGTTGAATGTCACACCATTGTTAATACACTCTTCTTTTAGCCCCCGTTTGGTCTTCAAAACAGACTCGCTCTTTAGCTGTTTGATGCCCCACTATTTTTATCAACTAGTCTCTAACTTCAAAGACGGGTGTTAGTTATAATTTAATCCAATGTTAGTATAGGAATTAAAACATTTAGAAAGCTGTAAATGAACAAACACAACTTATAAGACCTCCAAAATTAATTTGTAACAAGCCTTGTAAAATTATGTGATCACATCATCAAGTACAAACATGACAGTTCAGAAAACACATCAGAAAATAGACAACAGTTATTTATTCCCTTATACAAACAACTATAGGGTCAATTTAAGGCTTTGTGAGACAGGTGATTGAAGGGTTGACTAATCTTGTTTCTCATTCTGCGAGTGGCCCAATGAAAAGCACGCAAAACTAATTCAGCATCAACGAGGTGAAACAGGTCAGCATCAATCTCTTCAGCCAGAGGCAGGAGCTCCGTGAGATAAACATGTACACTTAAGTTATTTATACATCACTCCCATCCTGGGCAATAGTTATAGGAGAGGAGGAGATAAGTAAAGAAAATAAAAGTCCTACATAACCTAAAGAAGAAAAATAAACTGATGTGTGGAGTAAAACTTTGAGGTAAAAGGATGGTAAAGAAAAAGAGGACGAATGGCATAGATATTCCAACACATTGAAAACGAGCATAATGTGAATTCCTAATATAAAACAGTGAAGGAGTTAGTTCATCAAAGAGGAATAATGTATAATGGTAAAGTAGCCAGGCTGATATTCTTCTGACATCTAAAAAATAAAGCCCACCTCAACCTTACAGACGTAAGTCCTGAATTGTGAATGGTATCTGATTTTGCAGTAAACCAAAAACATGAACACCATATCTACATATCTACAAAATGGTGCGCTCTGGGTTGCTTAATTTTGAAAAGTCACCTAAGCTGTCAGATATATGTAGCAGAGTAAAAAGTACAATATTTCCCTCTGAAATGTAGTGGAGTAGAAATATAAAATGGCATGAAAAGAAAATACTCACGTAAAGTACAACTACCTCAAATGTGTACTTAAGTACCGTACTTGAGTAAATGTACTTAGTAACATTCCAACCCTGATAGTAGCATGCTACCTCGTCTAAACACTTGAGATAGCAAAGCATGTGGAGACATTCAAAGCTTGACTGGACTGCTGTATAGCTGCAGTTGCTAAGCTATGATTGGACAATTGCAATTCGTGGAGTTTAACAAACCGTTCATAATAAGCTTTGACAGGCTCAATCACAGACATTCAGCTCAATCGCCAATCAGACTCAATCACAGACATTCAAGCTAAATTATTGATGCTAGGGTGGACTAACATGTACTAGTGATGCTGATTATTATTTCATATATGATGAGTAGGATGATTTAAAAAAAGTAAAGAGATTTACTTATGATGTGTTTATTTAAGTTATTTTAAACTGCAAATGGGACTAAAACCATAAATGTTTGTCATTTTTGTCCTTTTTTCAGGCAGATTCATAACCTCAAACTGTGTACCTTCCTATGAAATATGAGCAATATAAACAATTTAGAGGGAGAAATCCTCACATTTACTTCCATATTAAAAAAAATAAAAATAAATAATGCACAACTGTGTCACACTTAAACTGCTGTTTTGAATTTAACAATATCCCTCCGTAACG
Source organism: Perca flavescens (assembly GCF_004354835.1). NCBI lineage: Eukaryota > Metazoa > Chordata > Actinopteri > Perciformes > Percidae > Perca > Perca flavescens. The sequence goes on from NC_041335.1 coordinate 30,296,921, forward strand.
TTTGCTTTCTGTGCAAGCTAAATTTGTAACCTCACCATTACATTGACTTTCTCGTGTTAATGAAGTCTTTTAAATCCCTCCTAATTAAAACACGTTCAGACCTTTCAGAAACAGCCTCGTCAACTTGTTTGAACAGCTGAGGCACGGCAAGAGGTCGATGCACATTAACTTGAATTTGCAGTACCCCAATAATGTAACGATTATCATCTCATCAGTAGAGATTCATGTGCCTCAGCTACAGCATGCCTGTGAGAGAAAACTGGTCCGTGAGGTCGACTTTAAGGCTGGTGTCATTCTGTATTTTTCCTATTAAATAAAACTATTATAGAAAAGACCAAAATCAAACAATGTATCCAATTCTCATTACTTTCTGACTTTCGTCTTGTGTCTGTGAATTGAGATAAAAATGACTACATTAACATAAACATATTCTTGTTTCTTTAATGTCTCCGTTAGCAAGATGTTAGTGATCAGTGGTGGAAAAGTAACTCAGTACATTTACTTAAGAACTGTACTTAGGTAAAATTTTGAGGTAGTTACTTTTCATTTTATGTTACTTTACATTTCTACTCAACTACATGAAGGATGCAAATATTGTACATTTTACTCCACTACATTTATCTGACAGCTTCAGTTCCTGCCCAACCCTGGATCGGGTACCACTGGACTAAACTAGATAACTGTATATGAAGAGAGACCCCACGATACGATATCATCACAATACTAATTTCACGGTACAATATTATTGCTATTTTAAACATATTGCAATATTCTGTTCTTCCAACTTCAAATTATGTCCCCAAAAGATAACTTTGTCAATATTTGTTTTGTCTAAAAAGATAAATTTCTCAGTTTGACAAAAGAAAACTCAACTGCACCATCTAGTGGACTGAGAAAAACTACTATTCTACTACCAAAATGTTAAATTCTCTTGTGCAATTTATATTATAAAAGATCGATACATGGCATTTGTGTGTCGATACCGTATTGCCACGGAAAATATCGCGATTCTATGTTGTATTGATTTCCCCCATCCCTAATATTAAGTATTTAAAACTCGCTCCACCTCAAGCAGCTACAGCAAAGGCAGATAGGCCCGGCCTATCTGCCCGGCCTATATATATATATATATAGATATATATATATGTATATATATACATACAGTAGTGCTGTCAGTTAAACACGTTATTAACAGCGTTAACGCAAACCCATTTTAATGGCGTCAAATTTTTTTTATCGGAAGATTAATGTTCTTTTTGGCATAGCAAACTTTATAGTTTTTTTCACATGCTGTTGCAACAACTAGTAACGTTAGAAAAACTACAACATCACACCGGACCTAGCTAGACTGGAAACAAAACAACAGGCACGCTGCACACACTTGTTTGGGCTTGCAAACCGGCCAAAGAGTAGTAGGCTAACGTTGCGTTTTGAGTGGATGGCGACCGCGAGACGCCAAAATAGATGCCAATAAGATTCTGAAAATGAGAAAAAAATAATTGGACAAAAACAAATCTATGGACATTTAAAATAGATAAAAATGTTATAATAATTGCGAGTTAACTATGACATTAATGCGATTAATCGCGCTTAAATATTTTAATCGTTTGACAGCATTAATATACAGTACAGTATACCCACTACAATACGTTAGACTACACCACTGAGTAAATTATCTATATACTTCTTCCACCACTGTTAATGATTAACCACCATTCCTTAAAAGTATAACCATAATTTGCCCAACACACACACATACACACACCCTTTCTGGAGCCAGCTGTCATGGCCTGTGATGGAGCATTCTCCTGAGTTATCATGAAGCTGAAAGGCCCAGAGAGTGGTCAGCGTGAATGTTTGCGGCTACTGTCAAACACAAATTGGCTCCGTACTTCAGGAGAGAGTTGAGACTGTTCCAGATGAAATGACCTCCATCATGACAAAGCATCAATCACTGAGAAACGTCTGTAAGATGTGGCTGCCCTTTTTTGTTGTTGACCAAACCGTGCAGCTGTGGAACAAAGAAAGAACAAAACTCTCCATTGCAGAAGCAATAGTGTAAAAATACACAATTACTGTAAATGGGTTTTTATAAAGATTGCATCTGGAGTGTTCTGGCTCTTGATGAATCTTATGCTTCATAAAAAAGCTGCCAATTTTTTTGCATCAGAATTATTCCTCTGCTGTAGTTTATTAAACAGTATCCATGCTTTCTGTCACTGTCATTACCTGTAAAATGACATGTGCCTGTGAAGATTTTTCTGACTTTTGTCTGACAGTTCAAGGATTAGCTGCTATACGTAGTTTCCTGCTGTTAAAACTGCATTTCTGCCAAAGTGTCCATATTTCATATATACTGTGGTAGAGCTGACCCACTAAATAATCAGAAGTTATCTATCATGACTTAAAAACTAGACTTTTAATAATTTAGAACCTAAGTTTGAACACAGGTTTTGCTATATTGGTTAGTCTTGCCTGTCCAAATTCTAGTTTCCATTAGCATGGGAAAACCCTGACGAACTTCCGGCAAATTTGAGATTTGCTCTGCAAGTCAGTCTGGCCAAGAGCCCATTCAAGCCCATTTCCAATTTTTCCAAATCGAGGCACCAATCACAACCGTTGAGGCTTTACACGATGACGATAGCGCAGCGATGGCAAGCAGCTTTTTGTTTACATTCATCATGATGGCCACCAAAGCGCAGCAATCCGTTGATGCCGCTGAGCTGCTACGTCACCCAGATCGTTGGTCTGATTGGTTGAAGGACTATCCAGAGGCATTTGAGCGGTGGCCATTGGTGACGCCCCTTTGGAAATGGGCTGTGAATGAAGCTTGCCCAGACCCACTCTCAGTTACAACTGAGAAGGTTCTGATACTCCAGTCTTCACACTTAACTTTGTTGACATGAGAAACAGTACACGTCTAGCACTCAATGCAGATGTACAATAAGAAACAGTTAATGGCCCAAATTATTAACAGTTGCAGTGCAATCTTATTTTTTCACAATAAACTGTTCCATTATCATTCTATAACTTTGTCTGAACTGCTGACATTCAGTGCTAAAGTTACTTCTATGGATACAGGGAACAATTGAGTACATTTGTACAATCCAATAAGTTTCACAAATGTATTTATGATGCACACTGCACACATATATTTCATATTTTTAATAAATGTAGTAGAAATTTGCTTTTGGGTTGGGATGAGGGGGTTGTTGAAAATTAGAATTGGAATAAAAAACATTGTTAAAAAATAAATAAATTCACAAATATAAATGAATATAAAACATATAAAAACAAATTTGGATGTAGTTAGATTTATACACAAACTGTTGAGACTTATCTGACAGAAGTAAAATGCGAAAAGTTGGATCAGTGAGTTATGTTTGCTCTTGAATTAACCTGTGGGTTATCAAATAAAAATACAAGTGAGTTGTTACTGCTAAGAGACATAGATGGTTCCTTATTTTATTCAGGCAGAAGTGTAAGACTTGAGCACCAGAGGCAATAATCTGTAGAAGAGACTTGAGTCATTTCAGCATCTTTTAATTATTACTCATTTGCATTTAAATGCATCAGATGTATTTAAAGCAGCCCGCAAAGCATTTTCATTTCAGCTTCTCGCGTCTGAGACGTTCTATCATATTAGAAGTTTGGCAGCTTGTTGTGTATAAATTATAGCATGAATAAGACATTGTAATGCTCAGGCATAATCATTCCAAACGAGTGCCAGGAGTAGACTGATTCCATGAATCATCCATTTGAGAGCACAATTTAAGCTTTTTTTTTATCTCACTGAATGATACATTCAGCTTTTCAAACTTTTGTAATTGTTAGAGTAAAGCCTTTTTTTGTCAGTGGCTCATAACCAAATGACTGATTACAGCAATCAAGAACCAGGCAACAGGGCATTACATCCTCAACGGGAAAGGAGAGGAGGTCCAGTCTAGAAGCTTTATCGACTTGGGCGCGGAGTGGCACTACATCATCGAGGACGACGTGGAGACGCTGCACACTGACGGACCTCTGCATGACCCCGTGGTGGTTCTGGTAATAATACTTCTCTATCAAAACTTATAAGCTTATATTTTAATTCATTCATCGAAAGCTTATTTGCTTGACAATGAGCACTGTATAAAAGGAGCAGGTCAGCCATCCAGTTCAATTCCCCCTAACTCCAGTTATTCTCATTAGTTTTACATCACTAGATCTTAATTAATGAAACTCATTAATCAATAAATGAATTGCAATTATAAACTTTTTTATTTTTTAATTATTTATTTTTTGAAGTATTAAAGATTCTGAATGTGTCTGCTTGAGACCTAAAACTTGCCAGGCCACAAAGATGATTTGGCAAGATTTTTTTTTTTCTACCAGAGGATATCAGGCAGCAATCACACTCCTCTGATTGGGAAAGTCACAGATACAGTGTAAGTAGGAGTCTGAGCATGCAAGGTTTTTGAAACCAGCAGTAGAATCTTTAAATGAAATCCAAAATGGACGGGCAGCCAGGGGCTTGTTTGGACCACAACCATCTCAAAACTCAGCCTTCATTTTGATCACTATCGCACTATAATGATAGAATGATTGAATCCGAGCAGCAGTTATTGGTTGTATTTAGCCACCTCAGAGCTCCGGGCCCCCGGCTACCAGCAGCAGTTGTTTAGCTGCCAACAGGTGAGTGCGAGCCGGGTACAGGCACCGCCAGATGACAGCCCTTACAGGGGCCATGGTAGTTGAGCTTAGCCAGAAAAAGTGAGCGTCATGCAGCGATGACCGTTAAGTTTAGGCACCAAAACACTAGTTACGTTTAGGAAAAAGACTGTGGTTACAACACTCCTAAGTAATGAACAAGCGTTTCCTGGGTGAAAGTATTTTGTTTTCAAGTCACTCTCCGACTTGAAAGCGCTGTGTTTTATGTTGACACCACATTGTGCTATTTCATTTTGAGATTATTTTCCATTGAATATTGTTTTGGCATGGCTGACCACTTTGTCAACAACACCAGCGTCGCTGTCACAGCTGGTAAACAAACTCAGTGGTGCAACTAATTGCAAATACCATACTTATTTTCATTATTGCGTTGAATAATAGATTAAATGTCTGTCAATTTGTTTCTCTCTTTGTTTAAGAGGGCACCATTATATGCCTGTTTTGTCTTGAATCTTGAATGTTCAGCTTGAATTCAAAGCTGTAATTAATTGACTTGCTGAAAACGTTTCTGTTGACTGAGTGATTGAATCGGTTCAGCTCTAGGAAAACTAATCTAGCACCACATCGCTCATGCCAAAATGATTTTCTATGTCAAGTCAAATCAAGTCAATTTTATTATAGTCCAATATCACGAACCACAAATTTGCCTCAGAGGGCTTTACAATCTGTAAGGCATACAACACCTTCTGTACTTCGACCCTCACATTGGATAAGGAAAAAACGTGCAATTGAGTCGTGTGTACAGAACAGACCAGCATAATGAAATTACAAACAATCCATATGACAAAATGATATGTAGAAAGAGATATTGTTTCCCTGTGTTAAAGGGCCAAGATCACAGAGGACTAACATGAAATGAAATCCATATAATTGGAGCATTTAGTCACTTTTGACCTTGATTACAGCAGTTTCAGTGAAGAGAGAGAAAATGTGGGCCCCTGGATAGCTCACCTGGTAGAGGGGGCACCCATGTATAGAGGTTTACTCCTCGACGCAGTGGCTGCAGATTCGACTCCGACGTGCAGCCCTTTTCTGCATGTCAATACCCCTCTCTCTCTCCTCTTTCAAGTCTAACGCCTAAAATGCCCAAAAAATAATCTTTAGAAAAAAATGCATAAAATACTGAAACAGCATATGAGAAAACAGAAAACCTTCTTCTTCCGTCATATCTTTACTCTAACTCATCGCTGTTTTCGAGAAAAGAGGCTATTTCTGAAACCGTCAGGTCAAGTCTGAATAAAGCCATGACTTTACATTTACACTGAATGATAATAAAAGCACTTTAACAGATGGATAAAGCCATGTTCAATGTCTAAAAAGGGCTCTACTAACTAACTAGTCAGTGAAATGGAGCTAATGACAAGAAGACCTAGATTTGTTTCCAGTGAGATATTATTGAGTGTATATAGTGACTTTGCTGTTGTAGACATTAGGCTACTGTTGCTAGTCTAGAAACTACATTTAGTTAGATTTACATATAAATTAATTCAAATTCTGTTCTGAATGTATTCTTTATTTTAAATAATACATTTTTTTAAAGCAATTATTCAGAAATTCAAAAGAACCGATGAGAGTATTGATAAAGAACCTAACCGATAAGGAGCATCGATAAGAGTAGTAGTAGTAGTAGTATAGCAGTAGTAGTAGTAGTAGTAGTAGATAAAGCCCTAACGGTACCTGTCCCTAGATATGGGCTATTAAACCAGTTGTAAAAATCTGTTTCCCCTACAGCATTCAAACCATCGACTTACTGTATAAATGTTCCCCCTAGGTCCAGACAGAGTAAAATTCTTAATTAAACCATAGCAAGCAGCAGACAAACACAAAAATCAAAACAAAACAAAAAGTCAATTTAACCCCTGGCACTTATAAGTGTAGAATAAGAACTAATCTTTTTTTCTTCTAATGAAATTATTTTGACCCTTAAGTGGAATGGTTTCAAAAGTTTTCTTTCAGGTGTGCTACAGAAGTAATTAAATGATACAGGTGGATAACTGACAAGAAGAGCTTTGATAAGATTATGAATTTGTTTTTGTCGTGTTTCTGTCTGAGGCGTTGTTGTTATTGGTTAATGTCTTTAATACTTTACATTTTAATTAAGGTTCTTTTGAGCCAACAGGCATTTGCTCAAACACACACACTTCACTTTTTTTTTTTTACAAATTAGTTTTTTTCCCACAAGACATCAGCTCTAATTTCTTACATGGCATTAAATTGCCATTCAAGTGCGAGTTGAACTCTCCATATTATGACAGGGAAATAATTACAGATATTTTGTTTCAAACATACTGAGGAGACCAGCAGATAGACAGAGGTTAATTTACAATTTTCCTATGGACAGTATTTTTCTGAAAAGCAATCTAATGAACATTTTTTAAACAGAAAGGGCGATCTTGTGGTTTCAGAAAAAAAAAAGCTTTTAAATATAAGTATTGTGCTTGTTTGATGAATCATTCAGATAATTATTCATATTTAATTTAGCAGCAAGTGGAGGATACAAATAGATTACATTGTTACGGTACGAAGCAGATCTATTTCGAAAATGAGATCAAATGTTATATTCATGAGGCTTTCCTAATTCCTCATTCATACGGGATGTAACTCAGTCATCATCATTGGTATTTAGTAAGTTGTCTCAATTGTTGAATTTGAGATTACCCACAAACCGTTCATTTCTGCTTTCATTTGCCTGATGGATTAATAATGATCAGAGATTACATTTTTTTAGTAAATGTTGTAGGAAGAAGTCATAGCAATTTCATGTGAAGTTCACTTCATATAATAATCAAATTAATAGATCAATAACATGTAATATTTGGGGAAAGCCCCAGATATTGAACAACAACCCAGATAAGCTTTCCTGCTAAAGTCTTATCTCATTTACAAACATAAACACATTTTCTTCTGCAGCTCAGTTTTCTGAAGAAGTGTCCAAACATAAATTCACCTGGGAAAAGTGCACTTTGTATGTCAGTTTATAGCAAGGTTGTGCAAGTTTACATTTCACAAGAGCTAGCTCAAAGTTCAGTTCACACACGGATTAAAATAAACCACTTCACGTTCAGTTCTTCCTTTTTTTTTTTTTTAAATGAGCTGCTCCGGGCTATTCTTTTTTTGTAGAACCTTCTCCCATCCGTTCCCAGCCACCCATGATTGCGACTCCCCACTTCCCAAACTAAATTAATTACGGAATCTGTACTGATATGTTCATAAAACTCCTTAAAATGTTCATGTGAACTGGCTTCAGCAGCACCGGTAGCTGCGTTGTCTGGATTGCCAGTTGCACTAGCCATTCACGTTCATTAGTTACAAACGGATACGTTCAGTTCACCGTTCACCAAAAACATGAGCACTTTGGCACATTTATGCACAACACTGGTTTACAGGGTAGTTAGCAAGTCAGCTGTAACACAAAAAAAACTGCTTTAAAATGTTCTGGCAAGTGCCATTTCAGTCAGTTTAAAATACTGTTGTAGTCTTAACACCATTCGTTACCTCAGTATTCTTGATTCAGTCACATATAGAGTTCCATACTTTAACCTTAAAGGGAAAACAAAATGTTATTTTAGATCTTCAAAGCTACAAAAAAATGTTAACAGTCTGGGTAGACAGGGTGCATCTGTGCTGCTGGATAGTTAAAAAAAAAGAATTATGTCATGACTTTTCCCTTAGGGTTTGTGTTGGGGACACTGTGTGACCAAATCTTTTGTTTGTTCTGCACAGCTAATTTGTTTAATATTCGTGATCATCACATGTGCATATAAACAATTTTTTTAAACATGAAAGTTGATCAAGTGAAGTCAAGCTAAACTAGCTTGAGACTATCTTTGTCTTTATTTTTCAAGCTGCTATCAATCATCTCATCAATATGCATTTAATCTCATTTAAAAAATTTGTTATGAAGGCTGTTAATAAACTGTGTAACAGAAGTGTCATGGATTGGGAGGATCCGGACCCTGGAATAAACTCACTCCTGGAAAATAAAACTCAGTCAATAGACAATTTAATTAATTTAGAAGACAAAGAGATGACATGGAGTTCCTATACAAACAACAGGGATTAATGGTTGTTCGTTAGGTGCGCATATTCAAAGCTCAATGGCATTTATTTTGTTCAATTGTTTCTTTGAATAAATAAAAAAAACAAAAGACTTTAAGGATAAAATTGAAAATCACTAACATTATTATTGGCTGTAAAAAGGGATGACGAAATGTGATATCCGCTGGAGGCTTAGGGTGTTTTCAGTGCTCACTTCATGGCTTTAGCTCACAGATTATGCCATGAATTATTTGATTATATACAGTATATTAAATATCAAATGTATACAGTCTACATACTGTACTGCTTTCTGTTTTTCCCACCTACACTGACAGTTATGTAGTTCTAAATTCCAAGTAATCTCGGTGTGTGTTAATCCCTTAAACCTACCCACACCAACACCTGTTTTCAAATTTCTACATTTCTGTACTCCAGCAGGGTATTCTGCAAGAAGAATATGTTTCTGTAGTCAATGCCCTAGGGGGTTCCGTCTTGTCTTGTCTGTGAACGCTCCTATTGTCTGTTAATTCCCTGCAATGTCTTCAACCAATTACCCTTAACGCTACGTAATAGTTGTCACTGAGACTTTGAGTTGAAAAATTGGACAATGCAAATAATGTAAAATGCAATTTTCTTCTGTCTTCTTGAAATTCAATGTAATGCATTTATTTGCACACCTTTGCACTTTGCAAATGTCACTCTGCATTGAGGATGCTATAAAGGTGTTTCTTTTGTCTCGTGTTTTGCAGATTATACCCAAAGACAATGAAACACGGTCTACTTTGATGTACAAGTACATCATCCATGAAGATTCAGTGCCTGTCAACAACAACAATGTGATCCAGGAGGACACGTATGAGTGGGCTCTGAAGAGCTGGTCTCCATGTTCTAAGCCTTGTGCCGGAGGTAATGAAAAAATTACCATCAAATTTTAAAAAAAGAATAGAGAGGAATACAATTTATGTTTATACTTAAAGTAAACAATTATTTTTCAAGAAGAGAAGGGATCTTGCAATTCTGAAATTATCACGAGGCAATTATTTTATCTTTCATCACTAAGATCAACCTGTAAACGCTGTAAAAATAGGCTTCACATTACAAAGTTATCTATTAGCAATGTGCACTTTTATGTACCGTATTGGTCCGAATATAAGAAGTTTTCTTTCTTTCCTGGAAATACATCTGAAAAAGTGGGGTTGTCTTATATTCGGGGTCTAGACTTTCAGCCTTTCAAGTCGCAGAGGCTGGTTTTAGATCGTAAGGGACATCACCCGTTTCAACAGCCAATAGAGAAGTCAGCTATAAAGTTTAGAAATGAAATTATCAAGAATCCATTTTATTTTAATGTTACACACTGGTGTACAACAGCTGGTCGAAATGGCAGAGTTTTAGACGGAACCTCAACGACCGCCCAAAAGCATGGTAACGTTATGGTCAAGCCAGATAGAGAGAGACTGAAGAGAGAGAACAAAGCAGTGAATCAGAGAAGAGGCTGCTACCAAGAGATTGACAGGACAGTGTGTGATCACGTGACTGAAAAACGGAATGATGGGATGCCCATTACCAGGAAAGTCATTTAGCTGAAGGCCTTGGAAATATTTACCGTTAATTTAAATGTGACACTTTCATCTAAAAAGATATTGAAAATATTATTTTATTTAAAAGATGTCAACAATTCAGTGTGTTTTTATTAATTATTTTCCAATAAAATTATTTTCTTTATGAAAATAAGATTTGGTCTTCAAATAGTATTTTATCAAAAATGAGTCTTGAAGGGGGGTGAGGGGGGCGGGTCTTATATTCAGACCAACACGGTATTTGATTAGCCAGTGCAGCAACTTGCTGTATGACGGTGAATAGTGTTGGCCAAAAGTGGAAGTTCCGAAATGTTAAATGTTGCCTAAACACAAGTCAAGAAAGTCTAAAATAGGCAAGATTATAACTCAAATCTGAAGCTGTCTGAAAAATGAGGAATATTTTTTTTTGTAAAATAAACCGATCCGGATTGTTCTAATCCTATCATCTAATGGCTTGACCCCTGTGAGTAGATTCTGAAAGCAGGGTTCAGTTCACAATGTTCTAAAGGTTTAATGAGACACATGTGGATATACATATTCTCTAACAATCGCTCCATTCATTTAGTTGAGGTGTAGTAAGATAAGAGAGTCAGAATGGGAGGAAGGATCCTCTCAAGGTCTGTTCACACAGATGGGAAAACAGTGTTGTACTCTAGGTAGTCTCACTTTGCCAGACCTTTCTCCACAGCACTGTGGAGGAGGGTCTGGCTAGTCCACGCAGCATTCTGGGAAGGGAAAAAACGTGCTCTGGTTTATTGGCATTTCTTTATACCAATCACATCGTCATGGATAGCGCTAAGCACCGGGAAAAGCCACGGTGGCGCTGCAAAATAGCCTTAGAAGGAACTTGTTTTGGTGGAATGTGTGTACGTTCAAAAGTTGTTTTAGTCGTGCAACAGAAAACTCAGATTGGACAGATAGTCTAGCTAGCTGTCTGGATTTACCCGGCAGAGATCTGAGGAGCAGTTAACCATAGTCCTCATAAATCCACCGGAGTTAAAAATTCCAACACAAACAAAATGGAAGGTAACGGACATCCGGCCGAAAAGAGTGAAATCCAGCGGGATTTCCGACGGCAACGGAGCAATCCCAGAAGTGGAACGTCGTGGATGTAGACTACACTCTAGGATACAAATAAAATGGATGAGAACGCCTTTCTTCAAACTTCTCACAGAATGGACCTTTTTTACAGCAGACATGTTGACTTGTCATAGTAGGAAAAGCACAGCCGAAATTGATAACCTTAACGATGGCTCAATTCCGTCAAGTGTCCCAGTAAGCTATTTCAGTGAGTCAGCATGCCCAATACCAGGGCCTCTCCTAAGAGGAATGCAGCCAGCATCATTAATGGTTTTGAATACACCTGTGCTTTTCCTACTATGACATGTCAACATGTCTGCCATGAAAAAGGTCTATTGAATGTAACATTATTATTATTATTATTATAACAGTATTCACAACACTTATAGAAAGTATGTTTTTCTTACTAAAAAAGTCTTCAATTCTTTCACAGGGTTTCAGTACACCAAGTATGGATGTCGAAAGAAAGGAGACACCAAGATGGTCCATCGAGGCTACTGCGATGCCAGCAAGAAGCCAAAGCCCATCCGCAGAATGTGTAACCTTCAGGACTGCACACAGCCTCAGTGAGTACAGACATCCCAACTTTTCACAGGAAAACATACTGGGCTGTTTTTGAAAATGCTGATTAGATTCAAATTGGGATTTAGCTGCAGTCTATTAAGATAAACATATTCAAATGGCTTTTCAGCATGACTTGAATTTGAATTAGTTTCTCTTTAACTGTAGTGTGTGTGGTAAAGTGGGAATGGAGAGAAAATAAGCACTTAAAACCCCAAAATCTGTTCTGTTTCATCTAGATGTGAGATAGATGGTTCACTGAGTGATTTCCCTTCCATCTTTATTTTTCTTTTTCTTTTTTTGTCTTGTCCAACCACTTCATGTTTTGGCTCAAAACCTTTGAGTTGTAGAAGCAATTTAATTTCCCCTTACATATGTCAGTATAGGTGACACCTAAATAAAGTGGATACAATTCTCTATCATTCTATATCTCATTATATTGCAATCTTGATGTGCATTGAGATGCTGTAAATATCCTGGAAAACCAATGAAACTGTGAATATACAATAATCAGGTGAGTGTCTAATTTGGCTAATCCAGAAAATGTAATACAAAGACAAATTAAAGTACGACATTATATCGCTGCAAAATCATATAAAAGTGACCATAAAGAAGTCCTGCTCACTAATTTGCAACTTTGTCAACAATGATGTTATAAACCCAGATATATAAAAGGATAGGTACCACAGTACATGGTAAAATCATTGTCAAATTATATTGTCTCAAGGTAAACTGTATATTATTATATTGCAATTGTAAGCATTGCCTATTTCACATAAACTGTCATAAACCTTTAACATATTGTGTACATTGTATCATCTCCATACGGTCCTGCAGAATTTGATGTGCACAACTCAGTGGGCATACCTCATTTTTGAAATTGCACACAATTCATTCTTTAAGCCTTAAAATTACAGCTTTTCAAAATGTGTTTTGAATCACAGATGCAAGTTACCATTTTCTTGAAGGGGTACTCAAGGGGTACTTGAAGGGGTATTGCATTTCTATAAAGATGTGGGGCTTGTGAGTGAGATAAAAGTAGAATGATTAGAATTAAAGCAGCAGAGGCCGAGATATTTCACACATACTCAAAGTTGTCTCGTGCTAGATCCACACTACTACGTTTTTGTTTAAAAAAATCTTTTGCTACAGTTACGCCTGACATCCAAACTATTCCGTCGTTTCAGAGGCCTTAAAACAAAGACGTTTGGAAATGCTGCTAACCCCATTTTAAACTCAGGGGTTGCGTTTTAATCTGAATGGGCAGAAACAGAGAACTTTGGAAACAATGACACAAACGAATTGCAGACGTTTCTGACCCTGTTGTCGATGCTAGCAGCTGTGGTGCATTTAAATTCAGCATTTTATAATGCTACTACTGCCGTCATACACAGGAGGCAAGCTATTATTAGAGTAATCTGCAGCCAATTGTGTCCAGTGGCATTACCGACACGCGCATGCCCAGTGTACGTGAATGGTCTGTGAAATGCATTTTCAGGAGGGTTAGTATGGAGGGAGATTAGTTCTGAAACACAGAGGACAGAGATTGTTTTTGTCTTAAAACACCGGTTTAAAATGAAAACAGTAGTGTGGATGCAGCTTCAAAGTTGTCACTCTCATGCGTCAAAGGCAGGGTTTTCCGCAGGGTCTCAAAAAGTAAAAAAAAAAAGTCTAGAATAATAATAAAATAATAAAATAAAATACACACAAAATGTGTGCAGCCAGCAAAAACATTCCAAGGAGGAATCTAAATCTAAATTTTAGGCCTTAAAAAGTTCAAATTCACTGAAGTATTGCGTTCTAGGTTTTAAATCATTTTAAACAGGTATTAATTTTCCAACGTCCATGTAACGCATACCTCTAATGCTCATTAAAATACTTTTTTTTTAAATTCCGTGGTCATTGTAGTTCACTTTTGATAGTTCAAATATAATTAGCTGTATATGTACAGATTATTATTGTCGCTTTTGAAAAACAAATTTTTTATACATTTACTTTGCAAGTACTTTTGTGACTCTGCATTTTGTTGTACTTTAATGTCGTGATATAGGTCTTAAATTTGACTTGTTGAAAGTTGCAGAAACCCTGCAAAGGACATTTGCATAAAGCTGAAGCTCTCTTACCAGCTCCAGAGTTAAGAATCACCAGGGTGTTTTTTGGTTACATTGACAATAAATGGCTGCTGAGTGAAGACCTCAGCATGTATAAAAGTCCCCTTTTAACATTTTTATTATTTAAATAGCTCATTATGCAAATACTGTATATTGTTTCCTGAATCTGAATGTTGATAGTGTTGCCCTGAAGAGCTGCCAACCTTCAAAATGTTTAATTAGTTTGGATTTTAATGTGGTATCCCATGATAAACTAAATGCCGCTTTAGAGGTTGTCTTTTTTTTCACCCTGATAAGGGATTTTCAGCTTTTATTTGGAAGAATAATTAAAATAATAAGCAAAAATGTAGGTTTTTGAGTGCCATTCTAAGCCCAAAATTCATGGACAAGGTGTCATGAGCTTCCGGGAATTTAGGACCCAAATGCAGAGACCAGGCAGAATAGAGCTTTAATGTTACAACAAAAGGTCTCCTGAAAACAGCACGCAAAAATACAAAACAGGAACAGGCAGAATCCCAGAAACAGGAACAGGCAGAAACCCAAAAACCAAGGACAGGAAGAATTCCAAAACCACAATATACAAAAACAAAATATTAGGAACACTGAGACTAAACAGGTAGACTAAACACAGAGACACTCCTAACAGAAAATAATGACCTGACAAAATACAAGGGAAACACAGAGACTAAATACAAGAGGTAACGAGCAAACAAGGGACAGGTGATACAACAGGTGAAACACATCAGGGCGGGGCAGACAATCAAACAGGCGAGAAACACAAGACAGGAAGTCAAACAAGACAAGACTAGGGAGAAAAACAGAGACTACAAAATAAAACAGGAAACAAAACATACAACCATGACACAAGGACATGGCAGCCACGTTTTTGGCCCATCTGAGATACTTTGTGTGTTAATAATACAGGTTATTGTTCTGTTTAAAAGACATACAACATACTGAATGTATGTGTCTAGATTTGCATTTTGCAATTGGCTAATAGAGGTTTAATTAAACTAATCAGAACAATCACATTCTAATTAGGAACAAGAAGTGGAAAGTAATTTAATCTTTAAATTAATTACTCACAAGGACCTGTTATAATGATTAAAAAATGAAAGACCAATGGGTGTTAAAATGATTTAAAAGCGATGGCAGCTGGGTTAGAGACGGGACAACGGAGTGAAATGGCCTCTTTAGCAGCTACACTTGAAACAGTAGCAGGGATGTGAAAGTTTATTTAAAAAAAAAAAGAAGTAAAATCAGAGGACATGAATGTGTTGGCTGAGGTCATGGAGTCTAAAGTCAGGGCCATGACAGAAAAGGCCTGCCTGTGAAAGAAATGGATGCATAAGCTGATTAGTGGTGGAAGCTGTAAAATGCCAAGACATCTGAAAAAACTGCAGCTAATATCATCCATATTGAGGCATGAGGCGGCGGCTTCTTCAGTTAATCAGCTAATTTATTCACAGTGAAGACTTCAGATAGTAAGCTATTGTTTACCTGCCGGCTGTTCGGTAGAACTTTAAACCAAAGATAAGAGAGAGCCGAGAGATCCTAAACTGCTGTCATCTGACGCTGGATATAACATTCTTTCTCTGCTGTTTGGAAAAGTTTTTTTCTCTCTCTTTGTGACTTTGAAGTTGTGATCAACTTCTCTTTGAGATGAACTGAACAATAAGAGAGAAGCAAAGTGTATGCACACTCTACATTACGGCCAAGCATGTGCCCTTAAAATAGCATCTGAATAACGCGCCACTGACTTTAGACTAGCTTTTTCCTGGTCTGTGGCGGAATTGTTTTCTGAAAATAGCACCAGGGAACGTTTTCGCTGGAACACGCCTCCTCATTTTGCTGAACCGCCCCCGGGAGCGCAAGTTCATTCCCTAATTTTTTTTTATTGAAATTCATCCAGTTCAATGTCTTATTGTACTCTGAAATGAAAGAATAGAACAAATGAACAATTTAAATTAAAAAAGAAATCATGGAATCAATTTATAAACCAAAATGTATTCTAAATTTTTGACTCATCAAAGTAGCCCCCGTTTGGCAGATATAACAGCTGAACACACTCGTGGCATTCTTTCTACAATGGAAATCAAATATTCTTCAGAAAGTTCTTCCCAACTCTGTTGCAGAAGTTCCCATAAATGTGTGGCACTTGTAGGTTGCTTTGCTTTCACTTTTCTGTCTAGTTCATCCCAAACCAGCTCAATGGGGTTTAAGTCTGGTGACTGTGCTGGCCACTCCATGTTTTTAAGCTTACCATCTTGTTCTTTTTTGCTAAGGTAGTTCTGGCATAGCTTGGACTTATGTTTTGGGTCATTATCTTGCTGTAGGATGAACCCCTGACCAACTAGGCGCATACCAGAGGGTACTGCATGGCGCTGCAAAATGCTGTGGTAGCCGTTTTGGTTCAGGGTGCCTTTCACTCTGTACAAATCACCGACCCTGGATCGAGCAAAACAGCCCCAGACCATCATGCTTCCTCCTCCATGTTTGACAGTTGATGTCACACACTGAGGAACCATCCTTTCGCCTACTCGACGGCGTACAAAAATCCTGCATGATAAACCGAATATTTCAAATTTGGATTCATCAGTCCATAGCACCTTCTTCCAGTCTTCAGTAGTCCATTGCCGATGTTTCTTGGCCCAGGCAATCCTCTTTTTCTTATTCTAACGTATTAGCAATGAATTTCTTGCTGCAACTCGACCTATCAAACCTGCAGCTCGAAGTCTTCTCTTTACAGTTGAAACTGTGACTTGCTTATTACGAACACTATTAAGCTGTGCTTGAAGCTGTTGTCCTGTGAGCCGCCTATCACGCAAGCTGTTGACTCTCAGAAACTTGTCTTCTGATTCTGTTGTGGCTTTGGGTCTGCCAGACCTCTTCCTGCCAAAGGTTCCCCCAGTTTCTAAGTGCCTTGTGATGGTGAAGAATACTGTACACACCTTGACTTTCTTTGCAATTTCTCTTTAGGAAAGACCAACATTCTTAAGTGTTATGATGGTCTGTCTCTCTTCCATTGTTAATTGCCTTTTTCCCACCATTTTTATAGCAACACACTACTTTCTGCAGTACAATACTGTTCAAATAATGCTCACGAGGGTACGGTAACACAGTGTGTTCCAACAATACTTTTATACAAACAGAGGGGGTTGTAAATAATCCAGACAAGTTGGAACACCTGTAGGAATTGGTAGCACCAACAAAGCAGGATTTTCAATTTTTTTCTGCTTTTCAATTCTGATCAAAACACCTTATTTGCCCCCAGGGGGATTTTGCAATTTTATTTGACTCTTTGCAATTTAGTGTCAGAATGGTTCTTTGTGAGGAGGAGGACCTTTGAAAATAAAGGCAAATTCCCTTGATAGCTTGCCGGATTTTCTTTCTTCATTGCTGGCTCATTGCAGTGCTTGTGTTTCTTCCCGTTTAACTCTCTGACATTGATTTTTTCCTATGAATGTGCTGCAGTTTTGAGATCGCTGAAGTATGTGCATCATCACAATAGGGCACACAATACATTACATCATTTGTAGCGCTGCAATCATCCCAAAAATTACAACTAAAAAACTCAACGTGAATTTGTCTTTCTTAAAAAAAGAAATCCCAGTTACCCTTTCATACTTAATGGTAACAAATGTGGATTACTGTCCAGAAGTTTCAGTGGCTGAGATCCATCACCTCCACAAATAAATCCATATCTGTATTATATAAATATGTACATATGTTGTGGCTGATTGGGTTGCATATTGAAAGAATCTTATGGCTCATTCTGAGTGCTTCTAATTATATATTCAAAGAATTCTCCATTACAGTATCTACACATCCTGTGTTGAATATGAATGCTCTCTCTCTCTCTCTTTCTCTCTCTCGCACGCACGCACGCACACACACGCACAGTCCTTCTGGGAAGACATACAGAGATTTCTGATGACATGTTAGCATCAGTGAAAATTATAGCTTTCTTGATTTACTCTATACCAGTTTCAGTTTAATCATGGGTGAAATGATTTTTTTTTTTAAATCAGCCAGACCTTTATCACTAGTCTGTTGAAATAAAAAAAATCAAAGTACATACAACAGTGAGGGAAATAAAAAGCATTCTTCTGAATAAATACAGGTGTATCTTAAATTTTGATATGCATAATCTTAAATTTTACTTTTATAATATTAACCAAAACCCTCCAAGCTCTTACTAAGTTATGAGTCTAATCATATGAACCGTTTTAAGTGTTTATTCTGCTGTTTGCAAAAAATAAAATGCGTCCTCCAAAGAATCTAAAAAGCAGCATGTGGAAGATCCAGGTAGAAACATGTATGGTGTATGCCCCAGTCTGTTGGGGAACCAGATAATTATAAAGCAAGGAGGTCTGATCAGTGGTTTGGTGGAAAAGATTATCCTGCAGTGTGACGGCTTTACAGATTCAGACCTCAATCAATCCACTTGCAGACTGTCCAGAAGCCTATCATTACTCAGCAACACAGCGAGAGGGTTTAGTGAGAGCAATCTGGGTTTAACCCAGTGGTTTCTGTCTCACAGAGATTGCTCACTTTAAGAGTAGTAGTAGATTGTGTTTTCAGCTTTTACTGAAACTACAAATGTATCCAAAGGTAGATCGATGTAACTTGATTTAAGGCAGCAAAAGGTTCAGTTGTTCAGTAGAGCTACAACAATTAGTTGATCAGATGACATTTTTCAAGCAAAGATGCCACATGTTAAATAGTTCCTGGTTATGAAGTGTGAGAATGTGCTGCTTTTCCCTATTTTCTAATCATTGTATACTGAATATCTTTAGGATGGTTTGGATTATTGATGATATCAACTTGGGCTTTTTAGAGACCAAACAATTAATCAATTTAGAGACCAATGAGTTAATCAATTTAGAATGGAAAGTCGACAGATTCATCAATAGGCCTAATGAAAATAATTATTAGATGCGGCCCTGCTGTTCAGCACAGTTTACAGTAATTGGGCCTCTAATGGCGAAACAAAGTCATATGTGTCAAACATCAGTTTGACCTGATCATGGCGCTACATGAAAAGACACAAGATCGCCGAAGTTATCACAATTCATCCTGAGGGGGACATGAATGTCCCTGCCAAATTTCAAGGCAATCTATCAAATAGTTGTTAAGATATTCTATGGTGGTGTTAGAGAAAAAGTCAGTAGGGTCCATTGTCTGGGAACCATTTACATCTGGACTGAAGTTGTGAGTGTGTGTGCTTCAAATTCTGTTCCAGACAATGCTACCATTCGTCTCCTCTTGTCCTTGACGTTGTTCTTTTATTGATATAATGGTACAGCAATTATTGTTACAGTAGTCTGTGAGGTTATCAGTCTGAGGTCTATAAAGGAATACGTTTCATACAAATAGATATAATCTATTTGTGACAACTTCACACTAGTTTCTGTCGCTGCAGTTAGTTGTACACAGACAATGGCTGAATAACAATAATTATGAAAGTAACCAGCCGAATCAGAAGTTATTTGATGTGAGGTAAAGTACTG
This sequence comes from Perca flavescens, assembly GCF_004354835.1. Taxonomy (NCBI): domain Eukaryota; kingdom Metazoa; phylum Chordata; class Actinopteri; order Perciformes; family Percidae; genus Perca; species Perca flavescens. The sequence goes on from NC_041335.1 coordinate 30,316,511, forward strand.
CAGGCTGGTGGATGATTTCAAGTGTATTTATTTATGACATTTAAATGCTTTCATGCATCAATGAATGGCAATATTTTCCGTGCTTTGGGGACTTGGAAAGGGACAAAAAGATCAGATGATAGAGCATTTAACAGATTGTTTTATAAAATTATTATTGGCAGTGATGCATTGATAGTTTTTGCTGCATTTGTTTGTTTATTTAATTATGAATTTGAGGACTCAAGAGACCAAAACTGAGGCTGTATTTATCCTTTTGAAATAAGGCTGTTTTTCACTCAAGTTGATTAACTGAGCTCTTGTCGTAAATATATGTTCACGGCTCAGCACTCTGATTGAATTTTTGGAGTGTTTGTTCTATTAGTTTAATTGATTCCTGCCGTTTAGAACAAATGCATTCAACAAATAAGCACGAGGTGCTTGTACATGTATCTTATCTTTTAATTCCTTTTATTGTGTACAGTGCTGAAATGTAAATTTAGTATGTAAAAGTCACAGAGCCCCCAAAGTTCATAAAGACAGTCAGTCCACCACTTTGGTCAAGACCACTTTTCCTCTATACTAGACAATTGGATGGTTTGCCATGACATTTGACACACACATTTGTGTCCCCATCAGGATGGATTGTGATAAATCAAATTAACTTTGATGATCCCCTGACTTCTCATCTAGCACGACCATTAAGTAAAAAACTGCACATATACTGTAAGACGTGATTGCCATAATTTGCTGCCAGATAGATTTTAAACATTTGTGAAAGTTGCATTGCTGAGTGTATTAATGCCTGTTTCTGGCAGTAGTTGCATATGATGAACCCAAACCCAAATTTGTGAGCAATGGAGATCCACTATGTCATAGTAATTCTTTTCCAATGAGTTCTCCAATTACTAGCACTATCCAGCCATGTATCCTCTCACTGCCAGTTGATAGCTACATGCTTAATATTCAAATCAGGGTAAACAATCCTTTCAAGAAGCCACTTGATGTTAGCTGTGATATCCATCAAATGATTCAAAAAGTTCTTAAATCTCTAACTCTAGCCAAATAACAAATAGTTTTAGTTTTCTCTCCCATTAATCATCTCACAACCCCTCAGATTTATAAACCTTTGGAGGGGCCGACCCCTAGGTTGGGAACCACTCAACTAAACTACCTAACTATATGCAAAGTAGTTAAAACTAGCTCCACCTCGAGCAGCTACAGCTGTAAGATGCTTCTTACATATCAATGCATCTGTATTAATAATCTAATAATCTCATATAAAATAATATATCAGTCACAGGGGACATTTTACTGATGAATGACAACTTTTACTTTTGACCCTTTTAAGTACATTTTACGTCGTCTATATCCACGATGTTCCACTTCCAGGATTGCTCCAGTGCAGCCATAAATTCCACTGGATATCACTCTTTTTGGCCGGATGACCGTTACCTTTCTTTGTGTTGGTATTTTAAACTCTGGATGATTTATGAGGACTATGGTTAACTGCTCCTCAGATCTCTGCAGTGTAAATCTAGACAGCTAGCTAGACTATCTGTCCAATCTGAGTTTTCTGTTGCACGACTAAAACAACTTTTGAACGTACACGTTCCACCAAAACAAGTTCCTTCCCGAGGCTGTTTTGCAGCAGCATTTTGGCTCCAGGTCCTGCGCTTAACGTCGCCAATGAAGATTGTTTTAAAGAAATGCCAATAAACCAGACCACGTTTTTCTCCCATCCCAGAATGCTGTGTGGACTAGTCAGACCCTCCCCCGCAGCGCTGTGGAGGACGGTCTGGCAATGCAAGACTACATTTTACGGAACAACTCAGTTATTATTGTAGGGCTTTTGCTTTTAATTGAGTATTTTTACATATGGTATTGCCTTATTTACTTAAGTAAATGAGTACTTCTTCCACTTTTTGTCCCTTTTTCCTGTCCACATTTTGGTCCGGATCTGTGGTTTGGACTTCTCCTACCACTGTTCTTCTTAAATGTGTTCCTTTTTGTTTGATTCATCTAGATGGATCTCAGAGGAATGGGAGCATTGTACCAAAACCTGTGGCAGCCTGGGCTTTCAGATCCGAACCGTTCGCTGCGTGCAGTTGCTCCACGAGGGCACAAACCGCTCCGTTCACAGCAAGTACTGCAGTGGGGAGAAGCCAGAGAGCCGGAGGCCCTGTAACAGAGTCCCATGTCCTGCCCAGTGGAGGACCGGAGCGTGGTCAGAGGTTCAGTATGATTTATTTAAAGAGAAGTTTTTCTTTGACTGTAATATCAAAAGGCTCCAGTGTGTGCAGCTGATCTTATTTCTAGAGGTTAAAGTATGTTCTTCTGTAGTCTGGGTCTGGATCATTTAGCCACCAATCCATCTGATGGTTGGTTCCAATTAACAAATGTCAATTTAATCGCTACCAGCTCGCCCTTTTCCTGTAGATGTATGTTGATGCAGCAGCAGCTTTAATGTGTATGATATAATTGGGATTTCTTAACTTTACAAGATTATGTATTAAAATAAAACATGAGGCATCTATTAAATTTAGAGCAGTGTCACATCTCATCTGAAAACACGCCAGTTTTAGTTCACCTAATGAGACCTTTGAAACCCTCAAAAGATCCAATACATCAGACGTCCTGCTGAGTGGTGGGGAGCAGGAAGGTGCTAATAAGATAAAATTATTCATGCCAGCAGCTGATTTGTGAGCTGAGTTCAGAATTGTGATTGTGACATGTTGGAATATAGCGCTTTATATGATTGTATATACAGTATGCATATTTGTGCACTTAATGATAGTAGTAGTATATTAGTAAAATAAATTGTGAGTTATTTGTAGATGCCTGTAACATGAATTCATAAAGGTACACTGTGTAGTGTTTTAAGTATTTTATTAGCTAAAATCAATGTCTTCATTCATAACTATGTCCTCATTGGGTTAAAATGACCTCTGCCAATGATCTGACTTATCCTCGTAAGCGAAGAAATTCTTATCTGTATTTACATTGGACGGGCAAGTCCAAGGAGGCTTCCATGTCGTTCTGACATTTTGAAAAACTATAATAGCTGAGGGACATAAAGCACTAGCCTACCGGTCTAGCTAATCCACAACGTGTTTTTGTTCAGAGCCAGCAAACGAAGAAGGAGATCAGTGAGAGGCGCTTGTCACTGCCCCGGCAAATTTGAAAGCCTGCACTGCACTTTAGTTCATAATGGAGGATCATACTTATGCCGAGCCACAGGAGAAGGAATCCTCGTCACCAAAAAAGCGAAAATTGGAAGACATTTTGTCATGGCTTCTTGGTACATAACGGCTACCGTAGTTGCCACACGCATTTGAAAAAGCGAGGCGCTAGAGCCAGGGCTGGACTGGGACAAAAAATCGGCCCGGGCATTTTTGGCCCATGCGGCCCACACCCATTGTGATTGGTCAGACACATTCCCTGCAGACAGTCTTCTTAAAATATGCGTGCATTCTATGATATGAGTTGCCTAGTGTTCAGCGTACATGTGATCGTTTTGGATCCTTCAAGAGGGGTCTCAAGACTTATCTGTTGATCTTACACTTAAATAATTCATTCATTCTTAGAGTTATGATTTGTATATTTATGGTATTTTTATTATTTGTTATTATTGATATTTGATATTGTATTGCCATTATTACTATTTTGCTTAATAGTGGCAACTTTAAAAACAGTTTACTCATAATTTTAACTATTGAGATTCATATTTTGTCACTTTAGACACAAGTGTCTGCTAAATACTATAACAATAACTATAACCCTTCCCAAAAGCTACAGTAAAGCTGAGAGTAGTATATGCCCTGGAAAAGGCCAACACAACCAACACAAGAGAAGCTAATTAAGCCATTCAAGGAACACTGATGCTTGTTTCAACACTGATTTTATAGATCACACAGACTTTTCAGCTACCCAACAGGCTAACCGCTAGCATTTTCAATGACAGCCACTATTTTTAATGTTACAGCCAAACCGCTTGTTATCGTTATGACATGTGAGACACACACACACACACACACACACACACACACACACACACACACACACACACACACACACACACAGCCTCCCTCCCTTCCTGAGAGTCCCTGTTAATTTGCCTACTCCTTACCACATCGTCATCTACTCTCTCTTCCATCTTTTCCTCACTCTCTCCCATGGCCCTGTCATGGTCACTCTCCTCCTCCTTGTCTTCATCCCCGTCTTTCTGCTTCTCTGTATAGCCAGCCACCTCTCCTCCTCCTCGGCTTCAGGTAATGCTGATGTTGAAGCAGCTACTACATCCCCAAACATGTCCGAAATTTTGGCACATTTTGAGGAATCCGCCTGTAGATTCTTAATCTTTTTCTCCTGTCATTTCTCTGCACCTCCCTTACACGTTGGTGGTCGTTTCTCCATTTTAACGTGGATGCTAAACTTCCAGCATAACTATTACAGCTCATGTCCCATAGTGCCATAGTGGGATTCGTAAATTTGCGGCCCGGAGTGGGGAAGGGGGCTCCTGTTTTTGATTGGGTCAGGCCAGTGCCAGTAAAGAAAATTAACCAATGGGCCGCTGTGAGTTCTTTATGGGCCGGCTCGGCCAAAAAATAAAAAACGCCTATTTATATCGGCGATTCGGCCCAAAAGTGCGTCGGCCCACCGGGAAAATGCCCGGTATGCCAGATGGCCAGTCCAGCCCTGGCTAGAGAGCACTATTCGTTTGAATGCAAAATACAATTTCACCGCTAAATGGGAGAAATTCCTACACAGTGTACCTTTAATAATACATGAATCATGATAATTATCTCTCTTTTTTTTTTTTTTTTACTTTTTCTAGGTTTTAACATTATTAATGTATCTTAAATCAGTCACAATAACTAATTTGGGCTACAGCTGCTCTCAAAGTTGTCTCATTCAGGAGTATGCAGACTAATTGCCTCCCTGACATTTTCATTCCATCACAGTAGGTGACGTCAGCAGGAGATCTATAGCAAGTCTAAAAACAGGCACCTAAGGTGGAATTAAGAAAAAGATCTGCCGAACAGTAGTGGTTTGTTTTCATATTTTTTTTTCAAGATTATTTTTTGGGCATTTTAGGCCTTTATTTATGACAGGACAGCTTAGACTCGAAATGGGAGAGAGAGGTGGAAGACATGCAGCATAGGGCCGCAGGTCGGAGTTCAACCCGTAAGCCTCTTTATATGGGCACGCGCTCTACCAGGTGAGCTACCCAGTGGTTTGTTTTCTGCTTTGGTTTTAGCCATCCACAGATCTGTGTTTATGGTTTAAACAGTACAAAATACCAAATTGATTAAGGCTTTTTGTAATATTTTTCTATTTACGTATCTAATTAAGGTCAGGGTGTACATGCGGACGGATCATGCCCTACATATTTGGCACATAACATACTGTATGTTGATTGAGCTGATACCAACGTCATTTTATTGATTTTATTGATTCATGCCATAGGATTTGGGTATAAAGATCATGGCTATCAAGCGTTCATAATGTGCATTTTGAAGCTGCCTGATTGAGATATAAGATGAAAACATATGTATTGCTACTGTTCTAAGAAAAAAAAAACGAATTGTGCAGTGATTTTTAGTTATGAATTAATTCCTAAAATCCCATTCATGATGCTGAAGCTTAATTGTCTCCCAGCTGTTTAGAATTTTACAGTGACTTTACAAAAAAATACTGGAATTAATTTTGGGGGCTCTAATCCAGTTTGTTCTGAATCTGATAAACTGGTGAAAAAATAAGTTTTAGAAATAAAGTTGAGATGTCCCCTCTTCCAGAAACTAAGAACCAGCTCTCAAAATACAAGCAACAGCATGTTGCAAAGTAAGCTTCCTGTTATCCAGGACACAAACTGTTGGGTGGTAAGTGATAGACTTTGTTCCCTCCAGATCCTCTGAAAAAGGGAAAGAGAAAAGTCTTCATGCTGATATTTTTGCCTGGTCAACTGTGCAGTGAGACATTTTGTTTGTAGGTGAAGATAGAACTTTGAGTTGGCTTGTGATCCCACCCAGTTATCCTGACATCTACTGCTGCCTGTCTGACCTGCTGTTAACTCTGCTCTCCAAAACTCTGTTCTTTTGCTGTGTGTGAGTGAGTCTCTGTTTGCACTCTTCCACAGTGCTCTGTGACCTGTGGAGAGGGGATGGAGAGGCGTCTGGTCACTTGCCGAATCGGAGATCAGTGTAACGGAGATAAACCTGAGACCGTGAGGCCGTGCAGACCGGGACCCTGCCACGGTAAGCATGTCATTTTATATAGGCAGATTCTCTGAAATCCGGTTCCTCTGCCTCCTCCTGGATCTCATAATAGCATTTGCAAGCACTGGGCCCAGACCAATCAGAGCAGAGGAGCCTTTCTTATGCAGGTACAGGTACATCCGCATTACCTCAGCAGAGCAAAGAGCCGCTTCACGCACGCATGACCGCGATTGCATGCGGGGGCCGCGGCGCCTCCAGAACGCAGCGCAGACATGTCTGGTGGAAAAAAGGGGGTAGACGCTATATATTTTTTTCTAAATTCACCGCTGTGAAATATATATATATGTATAAATATAAATATGTTCTATTCAAAGCTACCAGGCTCTTTATACCTTGCAGAGTAGCTGGTCTACTGCTGCCTCGATCGGTTAATTTGTTTGTATTATTGTGTGATTTTGGTGAATCCGAACTAACCCTTCAAAATACCAAAGTCACACAACAACACAAACTGAAGCTAACTCAAATCCTGCTTAGCATGAGTATGTACAGTAATATGAAACTGGGGCGCAGCTCTTGTCTAAGCAGACTTCAGCATAATGAGCATCATGCTGAATGTGGCTTAAAATGTACTAGTTTTTTTGTGTGGCATAAACACTTAGCTGTCTGTGTGGCTGGGTTGGATCAGTGGGTAGAGCAGGCGCACATATACTTAGAGGTTTATACCTCGATGCAGAAGTCCAGGGTTTGAATCCGACCTGTGACGATTTCCTGCATGTCTTCTCTCTCACCTAGCTGTCCTGTCATTTAAAGGTGGAAAATCCCCAAAAATAATCTTAAAAAGGAAACTTAGCTGTCACTCTCTGATAAAAAGCATTTTTGTGTGTGTCAGTGTTCTGGAATGCACCCACTTCAACGCAGCCCTTTTTTTAATCTTTTTCCATGGCCAACTTTCACAGCCTTTCAGCGCTGTGTGGCATGCACTGAGCTCATGCTGTATGCCTTTTTGCCTTTTAGATGAGCCATGTAATGGAGACAAATCCATCTTCTGCCAAATGGAGGTCCTAGCGCGATACTGCTCTATTCCAGGCTACAACAAACTGTGCTGCGACTCCTGCAGCAAGCGCAGTGGAGCTTCGTCTCTGTTCTCGGAGGCGACTGAGACGGAGGAGCATGTCCGCTTCGGATCCGCCTCTCAGCTATTAGAGACATTAACAGCCTCAGCAGTGGCCAACGGCACTCGCAGTGGTAAACACGGCTCAGGCAAAGGATCCGCCACATTAGGAAATGCTGCAAAACATGTCACCACCCCTCCCCCGCTTAAGAAAACCCTGTCAAAGATCACCACTGCACCACGGCGGGTCCGACGACACATGGGACTCACTGACAGGAAGCTGCCCGCTATCAGCACATCTCCTCAAGGAAGTCCCACTGATGGTCAAAGGTCGAGCAGCTTGAAAGATAGTCGGTGGCCCACTGCGTATTCTAAAGTGGAGAGATGAAAGTGATGCCCTTCCCCTTCAGGACTCTTAATGTACAGCAGATAATGCAGCTTCATCCCGAGTCTTCTCACGCCATAAAACACCACCGAGAGACAAACAGAGAGAGAGAGAGAAAGAAAGAAAAGTGCTGGTTCACTTTTTTGTTAAGAATTTTCCATCCCTTACAGGGAGCTCCCAGGGTATATTATTACTTAAACAGCCATGTTGCTTTGCTTTCATACATTTCTTTGAGAGGAGAAAACAATACAATAATTTTAATGTAAAGAGGGCCCATGGTCCAAAGGGAATTTTCGTCCGTGTCAAATGAAAAGCTTAACGCAACACAGCGCTGGTAGTTCATTGTGAATCATTTTACAAAATAGCCAAAGCACAGATTAATATTCAAAAGAAGTATTTAATATATACGATACTGGCTCCTAACTTTTAACAGTAGATATTACAAAGAAATGGTTGCTTAATTCCAACCCAACCTTTTAACCCAATGACTCTTGAAGCTTCCTTTGATGTCAGCTACCGTGACAGGTTCAGGAAGGTGTCTGTATTTCTCCTCTGATTGGTCTTTTCTCTGGTCTTGTCATTTAATGAATGGGGCCCCTTGTGTCTGGATAGTGTTGCAACGGGTCCTTTGGTGAATCCTCAGCAGTGACAAGGGAGAAAATGTCAACAGGTGCAGTCATAAGAGCTGATTCAATTTGTGAAAAAAGAACTCAGAACATACACTTGTGGCCGTGTAAAAAAACACAACACGGCTTAAATAACATTGCACAACAGCATGATGCAACTAATGAAACACTTCCATGTGAAATCTGTAAACTGATGAGAGATTTACAGTAATGTTTCTATAAATGTGAAGTGGAAGATGATAGAGAAAAAGTTGGGACGATTTAAAACGGATCATATGATGCAGCTGAAAATTCCCTTTTTACTTGAATGTTACAAACTGCCATTTTCTTGCCAAAAAATGTAAGTGTGAAGCTTGACTAGTAGATAATTCAATTGTCCCAGGAGTCACTGCATGTACTAAATCAAACACCGGACTTCATTTGACCACATATGGAAAGTGGCCAAACCAGTAAAAACCATTAGAAAAATGGTTTTAGTTGTATAGATTTTTTTTTTTTTAAATATCCAGTAATGTCTGTTAAATGGCGCTCCACAGTTTCTATGGAAATGGGTATTTATAAAGGTTCCTGTAAATACTGTACATGAAAAATCAGTATTATTTTAAGAAGCCGAGGATGCCATTTTAATCAACTACAATAACATATATATCATTCATAATGTTTACAGTTTCAGCACAATATGTTACATGGACATAAACAACTCTCTGACTGTTAATGCTGTTGCAAAGTTCTCTGGGGAATGTTTTAAAAGAATAGTTCAACATTTTCAGAAATATCCTTGTTTGCTTGCTTGTTGAAAGTAAAATATGAAGATTGATCACACTTTTATATCTCTGCTGTAAATATAAAGCTTTCAGCCAGTAGACGTTAGCTTAGCATAAATACTGGAAGCAGGGCAAACAGCTAGTCTGACTTCGTCCAAAGTAAAAAAATAAATGCCTACCTACACCTCTGAAGCTCGCTTATTATGCAATATCTTGTTTGTTTAATTCGTACAAACCCGACATGTAAAAAACAACACTAAAAGGTTTTGTTACCTTTTGACAGAGCCAGGCTAGCTGTCCCTCTATTTCTAGTTATTGTGCTAAGCTAAGCTAACTGGCTCATGTCTGTCAGTTCATGTTTACTATGCAGACATAAGAATGGTGTCAATACCCTCTACTAACTTTTGGCAAGAAAGCAAATAAGCACATTTCCCCAAATGTCAAACTATTCCTTTAAGAAGTATCTTGTATGCATTACTTCATCCCAGCCTTTACCTTTTTTTCTAAATCAGAAGTTTGAACGGTGCTAGCCCTCGACCTTTCCAACTATATTTATTATATTGCCCTCCTTGTGAAAGTGTTTGCCCAAAAAAGTTGAAGCTGTTAGATCAAAGAAGGGAACTAAGTAAGGAATGTATTTAACAAGTGTTCTCAATACTGTATGTTATATACAGCAGGCGCTAGTTCAGCTTGAACAGACTAAAAAAAAGGAAGTGAAAATTCCACCATGCAACTAAAATGAAACTTCTACTTTGATGTGACCATGAAAAACGCAAACATTCATGTTGAAATAGATTTTTTAGTGTTGGATTTGCAGGTTATTTTCTATAGCAACATAAACTGTCGAATTTCAATTCACTTAAAGCTGCATTAAGCGTTTTTTTTTATTACCACTAGGGGGCAGAAAGACTCCCAAACAAACTCACATAGTTGCATATTTTACACATCCAGCAGAAAGAGAGCAACAGGAATCACAGTTCTGTCCACCTGATGAATTTAAATCCAGCATTCACTCTCCTTTTAGCTCTTTTTAGGTCTCTACCAACTTCTGAGGGAAGTAGCTGTCTCTTTAGCTCCTAGATGTTCCAATTTCTTCACCAGCTACTCGTGTATTTCAGCTCTCTGCTGTTTGGTGCTAACATACATTCAGCTTTTTGATTTGATCTGTGGGGGTTGAGGAGAGCCAAACCAATCTGCTAAAAGCAGTGTAGTGGTGCAGGTGTTTATTCTCATGTGATTCAGCGCTGTTACATTACATAGTCATTTGATTCATTTTATAATAAACAGATCTCGCTTAATGGAGCTTTAAGATCATCACGGCCATACATAACAACAAGGTTTTATTGTACATTTTGTGTTTACAGGAACAAATCCTCATTTTAAGCACACTAAAATTTAGTGTATGTGGAACATGTTTTTTCCAAGTATTTTCCAAATGGCTTTTTATGGTGTAAGAAGGTTCAGGAGAGAGAAAGCTATTTATTTAAAAAAATAATAAAAAAAAAGGATTTCCTCACAACCACCATGCATCTGACTGCAATAGCAAAGACACAGTTTTGTGTTTTCAGCAAAGAAATAACTATTCACACTCACGTCTGTGTGCCAATGTATAGTACATGTATATAGCATTGAGTACATGAATATTTATTGAAAGTTAAAGCTTTGTTTTTACAGTATTTGCAGTGCCAGCTGGTCAATAAGCTGCACATAAACCATTGAGTCACATTAATCACCATTTTTCTTTCCACATTTTAAAATTTTAAATAGATTTCTACTTCTATTTTAAAACACATGATAGAGTAGGAATTACATTGTTTTTTGCAAACAATTAGATGTAAATACACATGCTCAATTTTGAGATGTTTTACTCGTCAGAAAGCTGTCTTTTCACAGCTGTTTCGTAGTTGTTAACACAGCTGTTACATCACAGCGAAGTGTACTGACCAGACAAATGCTTTATTTTAACCAATAAAACATTAATAGTGTAGTACCAGAAAACCAGTAATGTTGTTTTTTATGCTGTTTGTAGATGTCAGTATTTTCTAACCATTTTACATTTTCCTCCCTTGTTCTTTTCACGCCCTTTACTTGCTGCCTATACAACATTGCTGCTAATGTTATACAGAGCTTGTAATGATAAAATAGGGTAGTTGTAGATGTTACATTGACAATCCCTGAGCCTCAGACAGATATTACTGCATAGGATTCTCCATGTACTGTATCAATACCCCTGTGCTATCCATGCATTGAAGTATTATGATTGTCATGACTGTCAGTCACTCTCTGCTCTATTTGCTTTTCTATGTATTTGTGTAGATTGAAGTGTACACTACTGATGCTGTTTGTTGTAATGGGGAGCACATAGCAATAAAAGATATGAATAACTACTTTGATGTCTTGCCTTCTCCACCCTAATTTCTGCATTTGTGAGGTTCAGTATTGTAGCATTCAAGTGACAACCATGTATAATAAGTCAAGTTAAAGGCACAATAAATAGGATTTTCCAAAAAAAAACAACAATTAACAGTATATACAAAAGTAATCCCTTCCAATCATCACTTATTACCCAATGGAAGTTTGTGGCGGTGTCTGTATCTGCAAATACCCTGCCCTCTGCCTGTATCTTCTTATTTGCTGTGTTCGGGATGTTTCCGGCCGTCAATCTCTATGATAACATAGCAACCAGTTGCCAGATCGTAAGCGAGCATCCAAGAGGAAGCTACGAAAATGGCAGACACAGCACCGAAAAAAAGATGAAACGCCAAGCTAACAAAGCTTGTTCCAAAACGAGAGTGAATTTGGGGTTGGCTTTCACCAGTTGGCGAGCACCGTTACCTTCCTTGAGCCGTAGATGGAGGGGCTGACTTTGAATGTTGTGTTTACAAACTGCAACCACAAATCCCACTGATTCTGCCTTTACGTTTGAGTTTTTGTGCATTTTTTTTGTTTGTGTACGAATTACACAAAAAAGACAAAACGTAAGCTAATTAGTGAGCTTTAGAGGTGTCGGTAAGTGGATTTATGAACTTTAGAGAGAGTCAGGTTAGCTGTTTCTGCCATGTTTCCAGTCTTTACGTTGTTTCTGGCATGGGCCAAACTAAAGTACATGTCAAATGATTTTTCCCCAAAGATGGTTTCTGTCATTTTAGGTAGCTCTATTATCATGCTGATGTTTGTTTAGGTGTTCATTTTTCCAATAAGTTTGGTTTTATTAGTTATGCGATGCTATAAAAACGGGGTGAAACATCATGCTTGAAAGCTGTGATTGTCTCGTGAATGGACGCGCCAACCATCTTTATATACAGTCTATGGTTCAAACCAATAATGAAGGGAACACAAAAATTCTAAAAAGAACAAACGTCCAAGGCAGTCTTCTGGCAAAAAGTTAAAAACCCTTTATTTAGGTGGCTATTTCATGATGAACTACTACAACCCACGCTTAGCGGATACAAACAGCCTTCTTCAAGGTGTGAAATGCTACGTGCTCAAGCAGAGGGAAGGTGTACTCTATTATACAAGATCTAGTGTAATAATTTAAAGTGCTCATATTATGCTCATTTTCAGGTTCATAATTGTATTTAGAGGTTATATCAGAATAGGTAAAATGGTTTCATTTTCAAAAAACACCATATATTTGTTGTACTGCACATTGCTGCAGCTCCTCTTTTCACCCTTTGTGTTGAGCTCTGTTTTAGCTACAGAGTGAGGCATCTCACTTCTGTTCCATCTTTGTTGAGAATCGTACATGCGCAGTACCTAGGTAAGGACTACAAGCCAGTCAGAAGCAGAGTTTTAGGGCGTGCCACGCTAGCAGCTAGGTGAGCATTATAACGTGTGTTACAAAGTGACGCACGCTCGTCACGGAAGTAAAGGCTGGACTACAATAGAGCAGTTTGGAGCAGTTTGTGAACAGTGTTTTCTGTTGGAGATGGTAAGTCCCCTACCTATCACATGCACAAAAAAAGATATATAACACAAATAAAGGAAACGGAAAAAGCCAAGAAAGTATATTATGAGCACTTTAAAGGATACATTTGGCAATGGCATTATTCTGTATTTGTCTTTTTAGTTTGTTTCTTAAAATGTTATGGCTTCCTTTCTCTCTCTGTGATACTTGGACCCAAACTCATCCATTCACTTAAAATGGAAATGTTTTAAAATGGCTGGGAACTGTTGTTTTTAGAGAATGAATCAAAAATAACTACAGCATTCACTTCAAGGTAATGAAGGAACATGTCACAGTGCAGTGTGACTCATCAAGTCAAACCAGTTTCTTCCAGCACATGGCTAGGTGGTGGAATTAATCTCAGTGCAGGTGGAATGTCTGAGACAGTACACCACATACAACATCAGCGCAAACATTAAAGTGATGGTTCGGAGTAATTTAACCCTAGGGTCCTTTGCACCATGACCCATGACTCAAACACCCCCCTAGCGTTAGTAGCTTAGCGCAGGGGCTAATGGACCCACGTTTGTATTTCATAAATGACCCCACTAATAATGCCCGAAATTATACCAAACGTCTACAGATGCATAGGCGCGGGAAGTAGGGGTGCTGGGGTAGCTGCAGCACCCCCTGTTGGTGGCAGCACCCCTTGTTGGCGGCAGCACCCCTTGTTGGCAAACTGCGATCAAGCCCGTATTACCCAATGGGCATTAATCATTATGGTGATAATTATCCAATCAGAATAAAATACGTTGTTTAATGTAATGATTGGGAAAAAGGCCGCATGCACTGTGTAGATTGGCTAAAGATAAAGGTGGGTGGGCATAGAGCAGGTTGTTTACATCACACTGATCCAAGATCAGCTTTCTAAGAACGACTTGAGATTGAAAGAGTGGAATTAATTTGTAACTGATCCCCGGTCAGATTGGGTTGCATCAGTGAGTGAAAGTGTGGAAAACGGAGAGAAAGCGGCTGCTATAAAAAAATGTCCCGCGAATAAATAGCTTTTTAAAAAGAGCTTTAAAAAGAGCTGGGAATGACGAAGAGCAGGATGTCGAGGAGCTAGCCAACGTTAGCTTGGAAGAATCGCTGCCTTCTACCAGCTACACTCAGCCACAGCTAACGGTGGCTAACGTTAACTTTAGCGAAGTTGTTGTGGAAAAAGACAGAGATGAGGCCGGCGGTCATCAGCATTACAGAACAAGGTAATGGCCCCTCAAGTACCATCATCTCTGGAGACCCTGCACTACGGGGACCGATTACAGAGACCGTCCGGGAGGAAGTTATACCCAGAGGGATATTAGCCTTTCAGAATCGGCGGCTAAATGTCCAGCATCTCGGAGGGGGGACGAGGCTGGCGGCAGAAAGACCCGCTCTCTCACTAACGAGGCACTGACCCAACACCCACAACGGTGAAACGGTACCACGGGAGTGGATTCTAGATCACTGTCCACCGGAGACATTTATTGCGTTGCCTGTAAAGTGCTCCCAACACACAGCAGCGCATGTGTAGTAGGGGTTAGCAAGCTGCTGAGGGAGCTGGACTTTGAGGATTTGATCTGCGACTTTGCAAAGAAAAAGACAAGAAATTAGAACTTCTAAAGGTAAGAGCTATTATGCTATCTGTAAATTGAGTAGGTTAATATAATCTGTTGTGACCGTGTGACCAGATAATGTACATATTTTGTTTATTTTATTGATATGCCATGCATATCAGACGTATTGCATCATAATTTTGTGATGCTGCTATAGGCCTGTATGAGACAGTTGTCAGGTGCAGTAGCCTATATGTTGGCTTTTGCAGTTTGTGAAGTAGCCAGCTGACTAAGTGACTGTTATTTTACAACCTGCACTCAGCTGTGTTGTGTGATGGCATTGTTGTATCTTCAGTCAATCACGTTTCAGAATTACTATTGTGCTTTCTGCTTGGGTGATTTTTAGTGAATACTATATCGCCATAGTCTTGAGCCATACAACGCTTTGGTATGATTTAATTAATTGTAACATTGTCTTGTGATGTGTGAGTCAGATGGCAGTACTTGGTTTGTTGAACTGGAAAGGCATACTTGATGCCTGCTCAGCTGGACTAGTCATTCATCTTTTTTTTTTTTATTTTTTTATTCGATAGTGGATAGACAGGAAAGGGGGAGAGAGAGGGAATGACACGCAGGTCGGATTTAAACCCGGGCCGCTGCAAAAGAATCTTTTGACCAGTAGTGATTGGCATGTGATTTAGTGCCCATTTAGTTCGCACCGTATGTAGCCTACTTCATGGAGGGGGAGGCAGAGGTAGAGTCGTTCTGCGCCCCCCCCTGACAGCACCCCGCACCCCCTGCTGAAAATGACTTCCCGCGCCTCTGTACAGATGGATTGGAAAAGTTTGTAAGTACACCAGAAGTTTATGTAAATAACACTTGCCTGCTGGCTTCTGCTCTCTGCTGTTGTTGTTGCTGCTGTAAGACAAGTGCTTAGGGCCGTCTACAACAACAAACAAAAATAACAAAAATATTTTTTAATTTAACTTTTTTTTTTAAGTAAGTGCTGTAGTATAACTAGCAGGAGACAAGTAATAATTGAGGTAAGTTTGGAGACATTACCTTATTTAATCATTGAATTAATAAATATTTTTGTTGTATCTCTTTTCGGTGTTGTAATTTGTAGATGTCCCTAAGCACTCGTCTAACTGCAGGTAGTAGCAGCAGCAGCAGCAGCAGCAACAGAGAGCAGAAGCCAGCAGGCAAGTGTTCATAAACTTCTGGTGTACTTACAAACTTTCCAATCAATCGTTTTATGAGTGCATAACCTATATGTACTACTGTAGACGTTTGGTATCATTTCGGGCATTATCAGTGGGGTAACTTGCGAGATAAAAACGTGGGTCCAGACACGCTACTCTACGCTAACTCTCCCAATGTTAGACCCAGGTGAAAAAAGCTTCTGGGGGGGGTGTTTGGCTCAAGGTCATGGTGCAAAGCACCTTAGGGTGAAATTACGCCGAACCATCACTTTAAGGACATAAGTGCAAAGAAAAAAAAAAACATACAGTACACTATTCTACATACAATTACAGGCCAACGTTTGTGTGTTTAACAACTGCACATCTTTGGGGAAGAAGCTCTGGTGAAGCCTCCTAATGTACACCTGTACCTTCTGCCAGAGTGGAGACTCTGTAAAAGATGTCTGTGTCCTTGTGTGAAGGATTTGGAATATGAATAATGAGATGTATGTGTGAAATATCTTTACACTGTTTATGTAAAATAAAATAAAAAAATACTGCTGGAGCTGCTCCCCCCGCGACCCGACACCGGATAAGCGGACGAAGATGGATGGATGGATGGAAAATAAAAAAATAAAAAGATGATGATCCATGATCTTGACTGCTCGTGAGATGGTGCGTTATGTGTATATGGAATCCAGTGTGGGGATGGGAGTTTGTCCATTGAATAATCACCTGATCATCAAAGATCTTTGATGCTCTGGTGATAATTCTGTCCATTTCCTTTGTTGTGTGCATAGACTGTAAAATCTCATCAGTGACATCACCCATTGGTTTGTGGACTGCCATTTTGAAGGCGCGAGTTTGGCTAGGCCCGGAAGTTGCCGCTTGGTTGTGTGCTTATGCTTATGTGTTTCCATAACAGACAGTAATCAATAGTGACAGGATGCTTTGGATTATGGCTGTGTAAAGTTGGACCAGTAAGCTCTGTCTAATTGTGTTTTAAGTTTTTAGATGTAGCAACAATTGAGCTCTATGGCACAGAGGTGTAAGACATGTCACACTTTGGTTACACGGACAATATGTCACCGGCTTCAGGGGATTTAGGACCCAAATGCAGAGACAGATGGGGAACATTGAGTTAGAGGATTTAATAAGCAAAAACAAAAAGGTGTCCTGATAACAGTAGGCAGAGTAATCCAGAATAAGAAAAATACAAAACAGGAAGCCATGAACACTTAAGCCTGGATGATTGATTGCTGGAAAATATAAATTTCCTTCCAAATGCATTTTTTGCTAGCCTGACAAGGAACTCTTATTCCGAGGGGCAGGATAAATGGTTGTCTTTCAATTTCCCTCTGCACTCATAGCCAACCAGAGCAACGCTAGTTGATAGATTAAACTTTTGCCGTCGGCAAAACTCCGAACACATCTTCCTTTTTTAAGAATGACTTCAGGGCTTAACTCCAAGTCTTCCAGAGCCAATTCGAAAGACTGCTGTTCGCCAGCAGCAGCAGCCATCTTCTTTGTTTTCTAGTAGCAGGGAATTCACAAGGGGGTAAGCTTTGCTTCAGAACTCGAACCTCCTATGGTACCATTTTGACACTACAAAGAGATCACCTCCCATTAGCATTCCACAGACTAGCATACATTTTGGTGCCACTTTGACAGCGAATAACTTTACATCTGAAGTGTTTAAAGACTTTATTTGTCCATTGTTTATTTCTAAAGAAACACAACAATGTATAAAAGGCTCCATTACCTTGTACCTCACGTTATAGCTCCGTAGCAGACGTTTTTATAAAAATAGGCTAACGATTGTGTCATAACCAAGCGACTTACTGTCGCATAGTAGAGGAATTACCGCATAGTACAGGAGAAGCTCGCAGGCAGTTTGGATTTACGTTAGTTGTTTAGGTTTAATTACTAATGTTAACTAGCATGTTAGTGATCAATAATTAGCCTGTGCCCATGTTATCTCCTTACATATACCTACGCTCTCTGTCTCTGTAAGATTGGGAATTATTGATATTTCTCTTGGCAAATTACATTTGCTGCCGCTAGGGTGCGTCTAGATTTCTAGGCAAATTTTTTGCATCATTGGCGGTGTTTTTATAGAAACGTCTTCACAGACATGCAGTTGCGTTTAAAGACAACAAGCTGTGAAAATGTGACATCAGGTTTCTGTCACAATGCTCTTCTTTTGTGCAAAAAAAGGGATGAAAAGCATCATGTTTGGTCCCTTACACCACATGGAGGAATACCATTAGTTGTATGTGAATAAGTTTGGTGCCCAGCCCTACTACCATACTCACACATTGATTGACAGACCTTTCGAGGTTATAGTACAGTCCATTATAATAATTGATCGTTAAAATCATGGAAGATTAAACATAATTACAATAATTTCCTCCCCTTTACGCAGTCTAAATGAGAGTTGACATTTGCTGCACTAATCACATCTCTGACTGATTACATTTATTGATTTACAATTGACAACTGTGGTTGAGGGGCTAATTAAAGTGTGTGTGTGTGTGCGTGTGTTCACCTTTTGAACTTAAATGTGACACATATGGGGGTTTAAATATACTTATGTAAAACCTATTTTAATTGGTGTTGCATAATCTTGTTAGCAGTAAATGTTCTGCTCCTCATTTTCTTCTTACTTTAACAAAAATGCATTATAACTAAACATAACATATTTTGGAGCTTGAATGCCTCTCTGCAGTATTTATTAAATTGTCTGCACAGCATGATTCAGATTTTTGTTATTATATTTCTGACGGCAGCAACAAAAGCTCAGTGTGCCTGTATGCTGGAGAGCAGCGAGCTGGTATTAATATCCTGAAGAAATTGCTCACATTGTACACTTATAAAAAGGATACAGCTAATATGCACAACAATGATGCAATACTGGATTAGTCTGGTTGGCTATTTCAACCTTTAAATATGATCTATATTATTTTCAACAACGATGTAATCCTTCCAATCCAAAGACTCTACTGGTTAGCTGTATTGCTGCAAATTCTATTTTGACTTAGCTCATTTGGATACGTGGCAAAATTGATTTCTATAAATCATGATTATGAGGAAAAAAGCCCCAAAACGTTTTGTCCAAATAAAAAAAAAACTACAATTCCAGCTCATCATTCTCAGTCTGCTGAATGCTGCAGTGCATCCCGAGACAGGAGCAACACTTCTTAAACTTCTCCATACATAATAACAAAATCCTAGAAAAACTACCATGGCTGGAGACATCAGTGTACTTCTGCATAAATAATAATCAAATCCCGAAAAAAGTACCACAGCTGGAGACGTCAGTGCCTATAAGCCTCTGAGCTAGGGGCAATTCTAGGATCAGACCTTTAGAGGGACTCAGCCCCTAATGAGAATGTGACATGGATACAGTGTAAAAGTGTTAACCTGTAATTGTTTGCCTTCTGTCACTAACAGACAAGTTCGCAAACAAAAAATTGATTTTTTTTTTATAAATAAAATAAAAAATAAAATGTATTTGTTTTTTATCATTATAATTTTTAGGGGAGCTGAGATTAACTAAAAAGGAAAATCGCCAATGCTCCGAGCTCTCTTGAGAAATGGGATGAGACAGAGAAATCACAAACAGACAGAAGAAAGAAAGGAGGATGACACACTGCTGGTGCAGTCACTGTTAATGAAAAGACAGGAAACAAGGGGAGGAAGGGGGTTGATTATAAGTGAGAAAGCAATATCTATCTGATAGATAACACACATAAAAATTAATTATGTATGACAACTGCCTTTTTCACCTTTTCTATTTTTCCTTTTAGTGTAATATTGTTTAATGAAAAGCAGCATATGAAGTTAATGAGCAACCAGCAAAGCAACGTACGACTTACTTTAATTGTGTTGCATTTGGCACTCAGAGCACACGCGTCTTAGCCAGTAGCTGCTGCATGACAGAAGAGGGCTTATCCTCTGAGCTGACACAGTATAAACTACTTTGCACTTTGGGTGGCTGCTTTTGGCAGTGATGCACAAACATGACGTAAGCCTACTGTAGGAAAGCCACAAGCCTGCGGCGACATTTGAATTATTCTCTCTGACATCTTGACATCACAGCACGTTAGTCTCTTCGTCACATGCCGGCTGCATTCTCCTTCGGTAAAGAAGCCTAATTGTGCTCCAGTATTCCCTCGTTATTATTGCAACTACAGATTATTTGAGTTGTGTTATTTGTTGCAAATTAACATGTTTAGTGTAAACAAACACTACATCGTTTCACTATGTTTCTCAGGAAGGACTATGTGACAAATGACTCAGTGACACTAATCTATGTGACTCAATGGTGCACGTGGCGGTAAGAACTTTACGTCTACTCCACTGCACAACGTTTTGATAAGTTATAAAATGATAACACATTAATAAATTAATGATTTGATTAATTCAATATAATTCGATAAATTAATGTGTGAATTATTTGAAAATCAAGGAAAAACATTCTAAAGTCTGCTCTGACAATGAATGAATGAATGAATGAATGAATGCCTTTATTGTCATTGCATTTACATACAATGAGATGGTAGCACCACTCTAGTAAGGTGCATCATTATGAAATGACATTTACGGGTAATTCAGAGTTGCTGTGGTAACTGTATGAATCCAGTCAGGGAATAAGTGAATCTTTTTGTATTAACAGATTTTTTTTGCAGCGTGCACAGCCAAAGCAGCGGTCCATCCCAGTGGTAGGCGGCCAAGTGGGCCCAGCCTGTGTGAACATTTGCATGACAGTGTCTCTAATTGTGTGAGCTCCTACTAATGAGGGGTGAGCTTGCCAAAATGTTTCCACGAGATGGCTTTGGCTTGGAAGATGGTTTGCGAAGGTTTTTTAACAAACTCTTGGGGGAACAGTGATCGTTTGATAACAACATCAGTGATTTCGCCGATGACTGTCCTTTTTGAGCTGAGAGAACAGACTGCCAGCTCCTTTTTGCTCTGCAAGTGGCATTCTCAGTGCATGTGATTGAGGGGACTATTTTTTCTGAAGCAATAATGTCAGTTCAGGTAAGTTGAAAGACCAATGATGTGGGTATATGACATTTACCTTTTTATTTGAAAAACCTGCTCATATCCATGTAGAGATTCAAAAACAGGGCATAAATTAATGAAAAGTGAAAGTGGTACCAGTATTTAGAGTAAATCTTCACTAAAACCCTCAGCTCTGCTTGATGTGATGTACTTACTCACCTGATGACACGCCCTCTAAACTAAAGGGTTGACAGGAATGTTCATTTCTCCACCGTCAATAGCCCCAGTGGACCATGATGCACTGCAAACGGTATGGCTGCAACCACAAATGCCCCAGGGTTCATTAACTATTCAGATCCTCAAGCATCAACATTTTCTTGTAACAGACAGTTGTTGTTTTTTCATTCTGTGGGAGTTATCAAATTTCATTCAGGTAGATCAATGTGGTAAATCAGTAACTGATGAAGAAGTGGTTAGGCCTATAACAATAATTCACAGCTCTTCATCACAAGCTAAATCTTACACATGCTCTGCTGATGCCATTCAAGCATCTGGATATGGATTTTCATTATCAAAACAAAGTGTCTCACTTAAAAACAAACAAACAAATCAATAAATGAGGAGAAGTTGTCTCCGGTTGCCTCTCAGTGCCCATGGGGAGTAAACTGCGGTCTCCCATTGTTCACCTCCCTGTGGATTGGTGGTGGGAGCAGCATGAAAGGTTACAACCCGCTGCATGTCAGCTTATTGGCTCCATTAATGTTTCTACTCAGACATGTTGTTCCATGGCTGCATCCTTTCTGTTTTAATTAAAGGATGTGTTCACAAACCTATGGTGTTACTACTAAAACCCATATTTGCTTGCTGTGATCATTCCTCCCTTCCTAATGTACTTTCAATGTAAGTGATGCGGGACAAAATGTAGTGGGTAAAAGTTATATATAAAGTTTTATATTTTGTTATTTTGTCAAATTATCTCTTTTTGTTTCCCCAGACAGTGTTTCCATGGTGAGCTACATTACACTGGATGGATAGTGACACAAAGTGGTAATTTGGTACTATAAACACTGTAACTGTGGAAGACACCCTCTTGATTTGTCTAACTCAGACAGCTAAAGGCTAATATTACAGTAAAGGTTCCCTGTGGACACACTCTTGGGTTGTTTTTTGATGCAATCTAGTTCTTATTTCAGGATGAAATATTTTACATGATTGTATTAAATGTGTTATTTCTATTTCTCCTCTTTATTTTTGATGTTGTGGCACATTTTGTGTCTATTTATTTATTCGTACATTGTTTGTCTGTGTATCATTGTATATCTTCTCCAGGGAACTCCAGGGAAAGTTTTTGTCTCAGCACAGACAGCAACGCTTTCCTGGTTAAATAAAGACTGCATAGAAAAAAAAGTCTATCTGGAGAGCCTTGATAACCGAAGGGTTACAGCATGCCACTTAACTGCCAGGTTTGATTCTAGCCGGGGACCTTTGTTGCATGTCATACCCGCCCCCCCCTTCTCTCTCCACCTTGTCTCTTTACTATCAACTGCCAAATAAAGGCAAAAATCCACATTGCATATAACCATTGTTGCCACATCATTTAAATTATTATATTCCAATATGAAGCAGCTCCTAACTACACAAATATTCTAAAATCCTAACTTTGACCTGAACGTCTAGCATCTTTTCACCTGCAAATTAACATAGCCATGCTTACTGGGAAACGGCCAATGCTGTCACTTTTAACTCATTGTAAACCTTGGCTCATTCCAGCTCAATAGTGTGGATGTAAACAATGGGCGTGAATGACAGCTGTGTTGTAAATTCTCTGTGCATGACTACACACCACTAGAGCTGGTGCTTTCTCAACCAGTTTTATAATTCAGCCTGCATCCCTTCCCCCACAGCATATAGCTTCTCTTTAATTAGTGGAGCTGTGGTGAGGCATGCTACTGTAGCTAAGTGTGTTATGAAGCTGTGAGTCGTTCTGTAGAAGTAGTGATGATGACCCTGTGACACTCTTCAAAATCGTCTTTTAGAAAAGCATGTTGTAATTTTGTATTATTTGATTTAAGGAGACCATATTTAAATGAAAGGGATTTATGTTGATTATCAAATTGTGCACACAAAAATGCATACAATATAATACAAAATGGCTTCATAAATGAAGAAAAAATGCTTTTTAATTAAATGGTTATGAATCATTAATGCAATAGGTCTCAGACATATTGATACCAAACAGTATAAATTCCCCAGGTTTGACATGCAATGAGAGTTAAATGTGTTTGATTAAGGTTGCATTTGTTATGCTCACCAGGGTGCTTGTTTTTGATTTAGGCTGCCAAGATTTAGTGATAATGAACCAAAGCTTGGCGGAGCACATGCTACACAATAACCTGAGGCATGCAGAAAATGATATGACTAATATTGATTATGCAACATTGTCACAGTTAGTATTCAACAGTGTATTCAGAGGTTCAAAGCACATTAACAGATATTAACATAAATAATTGACGAATTATTAACTGACTATAAGATAATGGTTCAAATTAAAGAGTATAAAAGATATAGACTCACAAAGAGAGCCTTTGTTTGTTTGTTTAAAATTTATTTTGAACATGTAAAAAAAGATAAAAACAAAATAACAACTAGAACTGCAAGCAGTTTTGATGGGGCCCAAGCCTCCGATGCCATTCGCCTCCGATGCCATTCGCCTCCGATGCCATTCTCCTCCGATGCCATTCGCCTCCGATGCCAGTCGTCCGCGACGCCCCGGGGAGCCGCGCCAGTCGTCCCTGATGACCCGCGAAGCTGCGCCAATGCGGGACCTGATGCATTATGTAGGGGGGAGAAACGTTGGTGAATATCGAGAGGTTTGATGCACGAGGTCTGGGGTACTCTGCCGTTGCAAATGTATTGGTTAACAGTGCCTTTCCATGCATATACAGAGTAGCTTTAACAATTCTCTACCATAAACAAACTTCTTAACCCCCCTGACCACAGGGGACAGCAGGGAGAAATGAGAGACTGACTGAGAGGGTGGAGGGGGGGAGGCAGGTGTGGTGTTTGAAAGAGCAGGGGAGGTGGTCAGGTTGTTGTAAATGGTGTCGTAGGCGCCGATTGATGTTTTCCTCCGAGGGTGCACACATGCGCACGTCGTTTAAAAAAACGTAAAGTAGTCAAAAGTTGTTTGCATTTCAGAACCTTAGGAAATGGACAGCGGCCGACACGAGCACACGCGCCTATTAAGTCGATAATAAAGCCGTAAAGTAGGCTTTCAACTCAATAGGCTTTCATCTCACAGTGTATCAATCTTGGATATAACAGTATGGATCAATTTAAAAATACCCAAAAAACTCTGGACTTCAAGGCTGGACGCAAAACCTTCTGTAAGGGCTAGTAAGACAAAGAAAACACCAGCAGAAAGGGGCAACTGTTAGCTTTTAGCTCCAAAAGACCCTACGCTTCGACTATTTATGATTATGAAGTTATAAAGTTAGTATTAAGAAGTGCCGTTTGGCGTTGCATAGGACATGCTAGACCTCAGAATGGATTAAAAGGCCCAAACTGGTATATACCAACATATGTTGACTATAGCGCCCCCTAATGGCCGATCTTCGCCAAATTTGGTACAGCGCCTCAGAACGCCATGCCGAACGAGCACAACAAATTTCGTGTTGATTACTTTTACTGTGGCAGAGATATTGCAATTGCAAATTTCCCATTTAAATGCATTGAGTTAGTGGGCGAAACAAATAAACGTTGCTTATAGCGTCCCCTAAAGGCCGATCTTCGCCAAATTTGGTACAGAGCATCGTAGTGGAATGTTGAACAAGGATCTCAAATCATTTGGTGATAACTTTAAATTTAACGGAGATATGATATGATACGTGTGTGGTAGCTAGCTAGGACAATTTGTTTGGTTGTCAAATTGGCATAGTTTAACGTAGCAAAATGATTTACATAAATTTTTGTCAGGTCCATCTGGAGATGCTAACTACCAGGTTTCGTGCAGATCGGTCGCACGGCCTAGGACGAGTTCAAAAAAGTTGGTTTTGCACGTTGCGCGATACTGCGAAAAAAAAATTGCGCGGAAATGGGCGGGGCCTATATCAGGCAATTCAGCATGATTCAAGGAACACGTGGATGTAAGAATTTCTAATGTGTGATGTGTATTGTGGGAGTTAATGACAAAAAACCATTATAGCGCCACCTAGTGGTCCACATGTGTAATTTTTGGTAGGTGTGATCCACGGCCCATTGTCCATCTACCCTGTAAATTTAAAGTTGTTCACATTAGTGTAAGTGGTGAATCTAGAGTTTGGTCACATTGGGTCCCATAGGCCACGCCCACTTTGACCCCTCGGTACTCAATTCTAGGGGTGGCCTCAGGATTGGCCACAGATGGTACCCATAAAATTTCGTATAAATCGGATGAGCCGTTCATGAGATATAAACTTTTTGTAGTTGTAGCGCCCCCTAGTGACCTCCAGTACCTCCAGAGGGGCATGACAAAGAATAATCTAAAGTTTGGGGTTGATAGCATTTATTTTGGCTGAGATATGGCAAAGTTGGTGTTTTCATAGTTAGCTACACAAATTTGTCTGTGCGTTATATGCGCAATTTTTATTGTATAAAAATTCTTTCCATAACTTTTAGTCAGGTCAGTCTGGAGATGCTACAGTCCAAGTTTCGTGCAGATCGGTCGCACGGTCTAGGAGGAGTTGGTTTTTGATAAATCACGATTTTTCACGCATAAAAGTCTAGGCGGAAATGGGCGTGGCCTATATCACGTGATTCAGTTTGGATTCAGTAGATGTATTGTTTTTGAATGTCGGGTGTACGGTGTGGGAGTTATAGGGCCAAACGCGTTTTTGTCTGCTATAGCGCCACCTAGTGGTGGAAATGGGTCAATTTTTGCGCCTGAGGTCCTTGCGGGGTTTTGGACCAGTCCTGAAAATTGCAACCCCCCACCATGTACGGTTTAGGCTGCAGTCAGAGTTTTAAGCGGAGAAGAAGAAGAAGAAGAAGAAGAAGAAGAAGAAGAAGAAGAATCGGAATAATAAAAATCCTTAGAAAAACAATAGGGTTCCACAGCCCTGCTGTGCGAACGGTGTAGCTATTGCTACCGCCGGTTCTTCCAGACTCGGGCTTGGACCCCTAATAAAATATAATGAACAATAAACTCCATAAATAAATGCTCATAAACACAGATTAAATCTACGAAAAGGAGTGGGAGGAAGTAGGCTATACAATACCCTTATTTATTCCTACCCCTTTTCTTCAACGCTTAAATTAATTCATAAACTTCTACTATCGTTATCGTAGAAATGTAGAAATGTTTTGTAATACTCAATTTTATAAGCATGTCAAACAGCAAACCGTTGCTACAGCGTTTCAATATGTTGTCTGTTGCGCGACAGTGTGACGTCATGTACGCTGTAACTATTTATACTCGCACGTGGTGGTCACAACACTAGTTGCAGTCTTCTACTGAACAGAGGTGTTGCAACTGAGGAAAGGCTACCGACTTTGCTATTTCTACGGACTAGAAGAAGAAGAAAAAGGTAAATAATGGTGAAGAGAAGAGAAGAAGCACTTTGTATACTTTAGAATGTAATATAACGATTTGATGACCTACTTCGTCGGATCAAGCCTTTCATTCACCATAAAATTATTATTACATGTCATTTAGCTGATGCTTTTATCCAAAGCGACTTACAATTCTTACATATCAGAGGTCACAAACCTCTGGAGCAACTAGGGGTTAAGTGTTTTGCAGGTAATGTTAGACATTAAACCAACCTGATCTCACGGCCGTGGCAATGTCTTAATCTTCTTCTGAATCATTGTTTTTTTATTAATAATAATGTTTTATATATACTCTAAATATTACCTCTCCGGGAACCATTACCTTATCGTGGTGGAGAGGTTTGTGTGTCCCTATGAACCTGAGGGCTGTGTTGTCTGGAGCTGTGTGCTCCTGGTAGGGTCTCCCAAGGCAAAGTGGTCTCAGGTGAGGGGCCAGACAAAGAATGGTTCAAAAACCCTATGAGCCAACGTAGAAGAGGTGAAGTTACCCTGCCTGGAGGAAGCCGGGGGCCCCCGTCTGGAGCCAGGCCCAGATGGCGGGCTCGTCAGCAAGCGCCTGGTGGCCGGGTTTGCCACGGAGCCCGGTTGGGTCGGGTGCGCTGCTACACGGGTGGCAGTGAAGGTCAGGGGCCTCGGCGGACCAGACCCGGGCAGCAGACGCTGGCTCTGGGGATGTGGAACGTCACCTCTCTGTGGGGGAAGGAGCCGGAACTGGTGCGGGAGGTGGAGTGCTACCAGTTAGATCTGGTGGGGCTTACCTCTACGCATAGTCTCGGTTCTGGAACCGTACTCCTGGATAGGGGTTGGACTCTTTTCTTCTCCGGAGTTGCCCAGGGTGTGAGGCGCCGGGCGGGTGTGGGGATACTCACAAGTCCCCGGCTGAGCGCCGCTACGTTGGAGTTTACCCCGGTGGACGAGAGGGTCGCCTCCCTACGCCTGCGGGTTGTGGGGGGGAAAACTCTGACTGTTGTTTGTGCATATGCATCAAACAGGAGTTCGGAGTATTCGGCCTTCTTGGAGACATTGACTGGAGTCTTGCATGGGGCTCCAGTCGGGGACTCCATTGTTCTGCTGGGGGACTTCAACTCGCACGTGGGCAATGATGGAGACACATGGAGAGGCGTGATTGGGAGGAACGGCCTCCCTGATCTAAACCAGAGTGGTTGTTTGTTGTTGGACTTCTGTGCTAGTCATGGATTGTCTATAACGAACACCATGTTCGAACATAGGGATGCTCATAAGTGTACCTGGTACCAGAGCACCCTAGGCCGAAGGTCAATGATCAATTTTATAATCGTTTCATCTGATCTGAGGCCGTATGTTTTGGACACTCGGGTGAAGAGAGGGGCGGAGCTGTCAACTGATCACCATCTGGTGGTGAGTTGGGTCAGGGGTGGGGAAGACTCTGGACAGACCTGGTAAGCCCAAACGGGTAGTGCGGGTAAATTGGGAACGTCTGGAGGAGGCCCCTGTCCGACAGACTTTCAACTCACACCTCCGGCGGAGCTTTTCGTGCATCCCTGTGGAGGCTGGGGGCATTGAACCCGAGTGGACAATGTTCAAAGTTTCCCTTGCTGAAGCTGCGGCGAGGAGCTGTGGTCTTAGGGTCTTAGGTGCCTCAAGGGGCGGTAACCCACGAACACCGTGGTGGACACCGGTGGTCAGGGAAGCCGTCCGACTGAAGAAGGAGTCTTTCCGAGATATGTTATCCCAGAGGACTCCGGAGGAGGTTGCAGGGTACCGAAGGGCCCGAAGGGCTGCAGCCTCTGCCGTGAAAGAGGCAAAGCAGCGGGTGTGGGAGAAGTTTGGAGAAGACATGGAGAAGGACTTTCGGTCGGCACCAAGGTGCTTCTGGAAAACTGTTCGCCACCTCAGGAGGGGGAAGCGGGGAACCATCCAAGCTGTGTACAGTAAGGATTGGACACTGTTGACCTCAACTGAGGAGGTAATAGGGCGGTGGAAGGAGCACTTTGAGGAACTCCTGAATCCGACTAATACGCCCTCTATGTTAGAGGCAGAGCTGGAGGATGATGGGGGATCATTGTCAATTTCCCAGGTGGAAGTCACTGATGTAGTCAAACAACTCCACAGTGGCAAAGCCCCTGGGATTGATGAGATCCGTCCAGAAATGCTCAAGGCTCTGGGTGTGGAGGGGCTGTCCTGGTTGACACGCCTCTTCAACATTGCGTGGAAGTCTGGGACAGTGCCAAAGGAGTGGCAGACCGGGGTGGTAGTCCCCCGGACCAGAGGGTGTGTGCCAATTACAGGGGTATCACACTTTTCAGCCTCCCTGGTAAAGTCTACTCCAAGCTGCTGGAAAGGAGGGTTCAGCCGATAGTCGAACCTCGGGTTGAAGAGGAACAATGCAGATTCCGTCCTGGTTGTGGAACAATGGACCAGCTCTTCACTCTCGCAAGGATGCTGGAGGGAGCCTGGGAGTATGCCCAACCGGTCTACATGTGTTTTGTGGATCTGGAAAAGGCGTATGACCGGGTCCCCCGGGAGATACTGTGGGAGGTACTGCGGGAGTATGGGGTGAGGGGGTCTCTTCTCAGGGCCATCCAATCTCTGTACGACCAAAGTGAGAGCTGTGTCCGGGTTCTCGGCAGTAAGTCGGACTCGTTTCAGGTGAGGGTTGGCCTCCGCCAGGGCTGCGCTTTGTCACCAATCCTGTTTGTAACATTTATGGACAGGATATCGAGGCGTAGTTGGGGTGGGGAGGGGTTGCGGTTTGGTGTGCCTACTCCAGGTAGGGAATGAGTCCTTACCCCAAGTGAAGGAGTTCAAGTACTTTGGGGTTTTGTTCGCGAGTGAGGGGACAATGGAGCGGGAGATTGTTCGGAGAATCGGTGCAGCGGGTGCGGTATTACATTCAATCTATCGCACTGTTGTGACGAAAAGAGAGCTGAGCCAGAAGGCAAAGCTCTCGATCTACCGGTCAGTTTTCGTTCCTACCATCACCTATGGTCATGAAGGCTGGGTCATGACGGAAAGAACGAGATCCAGGGTACAAGCGGCCGAAATGGGTTTCCTCAGGAGGGTGGCTGGCGTCTCCATTAGAGATAGGGTGAAAAGCTCAGTCATCCGTGAGGAGCTCGGAGTAGAGCCGCTGCTCCTTCGCGTCAAAAGGAGCCAGTTGAGGTGGTTCGGGCATCTGGTAAGGATGCCCCCTAGGTGCCTCCCTAGGGAGGTGTTCCAGGCACATCCAGCTGGGAGGAGGCCTCGGGGAAGACCCAGGACTAGTTGGAGGGATTATATCTCCAACCTGGCCTGGGAACGCCTCGGGATCCCCCAGTCGGAGCTGGTTAATGTTGCTCGGGAAAGGGAAGTTTGCGGTCCCCTGCTGGAGCTGCTCCCCCCGCGACCCGATACCGGATAAGCAGACGAAGATGGATGGATGGATCTAAATATTACTATATGAAATAAAAAATTTTTTTACTTTTTCTACACCTTACACAAAGAAGTTTTAAAACTAGAAAACTACCGCCCATTGCATGACGTTATTAAACCAGCGAATCCATGTGTCCACCACGAAAAAGAATCCTCATTGAATTTACATTGGCATTGTTTTCCGTGATGGCCACCTGTAATTTTCAAACATTCCGTGCCACCACCACGTAATGCAATGGTAAGAGTTTGTCATTTCATGTAATTCTGTGAGATCAGGTTGCATTAAAGCTAGCTAACATTGACTAACTTTAACTGTAACATTAACTGTGACAATATGCTCTCAATACATACGGTGCCTAATTTAAGCCCTGCTGTTTAGCTGGAAGGGTCAGCTTTAAGTTATATTCTTTTAGTTAACTTGATAATTGAACAGGGGCAACTATAATGCAGAGTGAGTGAGAACAGTGCACCTGAAGTTATTGGATGCCCTTACTTCCTAAAATATATGTTGATTGTAACATGATTTAAGGCATTATTTTAAATGCTAACTGAGTTTGAACAAATTTACACCTTTCTCATCCAGATCTAGCTAACATGTAGAAGAATTACTGTAAGCTGTTACATCAGATAAGTATACCCCTAAAAGGGTTAGTATGTGAACTTAACTTATTTTGTTGAGGTGACAGCAGAACATTACTAATCAGTCATGAATCAGTAAAATACCCTCCATTTGAAATATGCAACAGTTTCTGCACATCCTGCAAAACTTGGACAACTGTAATTCAGCTTTCCAGACCTGGAAAACCACTGGTAAACAATAGGAACACTCATATGTTGAATATGCTGTGTGACATAATCCCTCTGCTCCCTTTCCCTTAAGGTTAATGTTTTATTTCGTTCAAATATAATTGATTTTATTATGTTAGACTGTGAGAAATGCTGCAGGAAGCAAATCCTGGAATAAATGAATTGTTCTAGAAAAGTCTATTTAAAACTCAAAGATGATCAGATACCATTTTGAACTTTATGAGTCCCACAAGCGCCCAGTTCTTTATTGCTATTCATGTTTTGGCGGCAGCTGGCAGGAATTCCAGCTTCAAACAATGAAATCAGCTTTTCTCAAACTAAGATATTTAGATTTGCTAAAATATTATAGAATTAATAATTGAATGGTGGGATAAGCTTTTTTTTGCATAGAATACTAAGCTATTTAAATAGCCTAATAATTGTGGCATGATTTTATAAATTATGTTTTGATGGGAAACATACATGTGGTATAGTGACTCCTTAGGCTTAAATGTATCTGTGGATGGCTGCCTTAGTGAATACCAACTACAGGCCAGTAAGCAGTGTGGAGTTATATTTGCTAATAATATGTTGGATTCATGTTAAGATTTTGTAATTTTTGAAAAAGATTTCAAAAATTAAAGGTACACTGTGGTGAAATTGTATTTTGCATTCAAACGAATAGTGCTCTCTAGCACCTCGCTTTTTCAAATGTGTGTTGCAACTACGGTAGCTGTTATGTACCAAGAAGCTATGATTCCTTTTTTGGCGACGAGGATTCCTTCTCCTGTGGCTCAGGAGAGTATGATCCTCCATTATCAACCAAAGTGCAGTGCAGGCTTTCAAATTTGCCGGAACAGTGACAAGCGCCTCTCACTGATCTCCTTCTCCGTTTCAGCTGATTTCAGTCACGTGACACTGGCTCTGAACAAAAACGTCTTGTGGATTATCTAGACATATAGGCTAGTGCTTTATGTCCCTCTCAGCAATTATAGTTTTTCAAAATCGTGGAACGACATGGAAGCTTCCTCGGACTTGCCCGTCCAATGTAAATACAGATAAGAAATTCTTCGCTTACGAGGATAAGTCAGATCATTGGCAGAGGTCATTTAACACCAATGAGGACATACTGTATTTATGAATGAAGACACTGATTTTAGCTAATAAAATACCTTTAACAATAATTTGAAGGCCCCCCCTGCATTGACTGTGAGGATCCCCTAGGGGCCCCGGACTCCCTGTTGAAGATCCCTGTTTTAGCGGTTCTTGCCGTAACTTTAAACCAAGATAGGGTGGTTGTCAGTCGGGTACAGAGCTACGCGTGAGCGAGGGCTTTTATCATAGACAGTTAAAGAAATGGACCATCAGATCCCGTTGTTCTGGACTGAGACCAGTGAAGGATATTAGACGCACTTTTCCGGTGATGGCTGAGCGTTACCGCGCAGTCTCCAACTGAGCTTGAAGACGTAAATGTGACGTGAGCAACCTGTCTGAAAGTTGTAAGTCTTCTGGTAGCTCTGCCAAGAGAAATCTCAATCATTCCGAATCTTGCAGAGACAGAGAGCGTAGGTATATGTAAGAAGATAACATAGGCACATGCTAATTATTGCTAACTAAAATGCTAGTTAACATTAGTAATTAAACTTAAACAGCTAATGTGAGTCGAAACTGCCTGCGAGCTTCTCCTGTACTGTAATTCCTCTACTATGCGACAGTAAGTCGCGTGGTTATGACACAATCATTAGCCTATTTTTACAAAAATGTCTGCTAAGGAGCCATAACGTGAGATACAAGGTAATGGAGCCTTTTATACATTGTCGTGTTTCTTTAGAAATAAACAATGGACAAATAGAGTCTTCAAACGCTTCAGATGTAAAGTTATTCACTGTCAAAGTGACGTCAAAATGAATGGCAGTCAATGGGATGCTAACAGCGGGTGACGGCTTGTTAGCATCAAAATGGCGCCATAGGAGGTATGGGTTGTGGAGAGAGACTACCCTCTTGGCTTTTATGACTGTTGTCAACATAGCCAGCATCTAATGTTAGCTACTCCGCTGTGCGCTGTGCTGTGGAGTAATGTCTGGTTATGTAAGACTAGCGTCTAGCAACATTGATGCTGTGGTCTCAACCTGCCAACCGCCAGCCTCTCTGAACTTAGAGTCTGGGGAGGAGGGGCCGGGGGAGACAACTCTGTCCAGTATTTTGAATTTGGACTGCAGTAACTATTTTAAACGCTAGCTGTCAGTATTACATATTTGACCGTTAATATTTCATCATTTGTTGTGAACTCAACAGCATAGATTTTAACATACGTTACTCCTCTACTCAGGGCGATTGCTAAAGAGCTGCAAATCAGCGCAATCTGAATATCTATTAAGAGAGCAATCCATTCTTGTTGACAGTTTGCATTCTCAAGGCCATAGTGAAAATTCGTTTTGAAAAAAAATGACTGGAATGCAAAATATGATAAAGGAGAATGCTGACAAATGTGGAATAGAGAAGATTAATGGACCGAGAAAGAAAGACAGAATGAACATCACAGTCTGTGAGGGAAAATACAATACAAATGCATCTGCTGTGTATTTATAGTGAGGTGAACATCTGGGCACATTACAGCCAATTATATTTCACTGCTATTCTTTGCATGCTTATCTCACTTAATCATTGTCTCGTTGCTTAGATGTGGATTGAAAGAGGGGTCAAAGGTTTTATGATGCCACTGACAGGCAACTAAACGAAACGTCCCGTGTTATTAAAATAAAATAACAGATTTCTCTGGGTTTTAACATTGTTGGAAACATTTGGAATAGTGTAAGAACACAACTTAACAGAATATGTAACATAGGTATAGTTTTTTTTTTAATTATTTTAATGCAAAAATGTTACATATTGTACCTTTAAATATTATCTTAGCTAAGGGGACCCCAATGATACAAATCTAAATATCAGGACAAGCTAGAGCTGTGAACGTAGACAGTTTTGCACATCATTTGAACATCGTCATACTCCGTTATACTTGCATACAGTCATGGACAAAATGTGGCATTTCTTTAGATTTTTAAACTGAAAGACTGGCTAGAACAGGTCAAGGTGGCTCCCTTTACGATCCTCGACAAGTCAAATTGAACATAATGTTATTCCTTCACAAGTCACAGGTTTGGGGAGAAAGTCCCATAATGCCTCAGTCCAGGCGATAAGTAGGTTGCACAAATTATTAAAGGACCTTTGTGAGTGTCACAAGGATTGGTACATTTGAGGAGTGCAGTCTGTTACATGATGTGCTGCAATTTGGGCTTGCAGTGCTCTTTCTCCAGTTTGGACATGTTGTGATTTCTTACATGGTTCTGACCTGGCATTGCCCATTGTGAGTAAAACAAATTTGGGAATAGTGAACAAACTTTATTAAGATTTGTTAGTGAGGATAATGGTGAATTTATGTATGACGTTTATGTATACTTTATAGGACAATATATGCCATAACTGCAGCTACGCATCACGGTTTCATAACTGTAGGAAATATAGAAACTGTGATATCTATGGTGTCCTGATTCCTGCATTGTTGCCCTCTAAAAATGGGTTGAAAACTCACTGTGGCTTGATGTCTACAGTATATTATAACAGCCAAATTATTTATGTCCTCTCAATGACTTAAAGTAAGTACTAATCTTAGCCTAAAGAAAATGTATTCAGAGTTAATTGCTGAGTAGTAGAGGTACATGTTGGAAGAGATAATTACACAGCAACTGAAGGCAAATGTTTAGCTGAATTTATCCCCTTACAGGCTCAAGATGTACAGTAGCTTGTGGGATGTACAGCAGGCTAACTCTCTTTATGACTGGTTTATGTCCAGTGATTCTTTATTTTATATAAAAACTGATATCAGGTGTGCTATCAGGTGTAGATTCTCAACTAAAAGTATTCTCAAAGTATCAAAACATCCATAGAAATTTCTCCAGCCATTCCCGCCAGATTATCCACTTCTGTAATTTTGTTTGGTGGAATGTGGTCCAAATATAGTTTTGCCAAAATGAATTGGTTTCTGACAAATCCCTCCTTTGATAAGATGATGAAAGACGTATCCTCATCTCTTCAAATCAAATATTTTCTCTTTTCAGCTTTTTCAGACTGAGTCAGTTGGATCCCCGCCAGGCCAGAATTATTTTTGTTAATGCCAAATATCCATTGTGTTTCCCCCTATATTCATTCTGCAGGGGTGCACTGCCGTGTGTCCATGAACAAGGCAACTGTCTGTGATTAGTTCACATCTGTAACAGAAGGCTCGGTAGTGAACAACACGCGCTGCCGGATTCAGTTTTTTTGTGTTTGTAGCTGAGCTAGACCAGAGATTATTTGGTTTAACAGATCGGTGATGCTGTTTTGCCCTCATTGTTCTTCCAGAAATTTGCTGAAAGTGATGTAATTAAGCGTTTTGTGTGAAGTTAGCACTGCGCCGGACTCCATTTAAAAAATAGCCTTTTAAATGCTACATTGCTTGTAAGGAAATAACGGGAGTAACAGGCGAACCACCTTTAAAAGTGACTTATTTTATTTTTAAGTAAGTACTGTGCTGTAGATCAAATTCATGTCAATGTGAAGAGTTTTTCATGTAGATGAAAGCAGTCAACCTATGGGGAGTCATGGCAAGAGATATGACAAGTTTGTGTCAATTTCCATATTTGTCTTAAAGCCAAATTTGCCCTCATCCCAGCTCAGGTCTTCTTTTTCACTATTGATTTCATCTTCATTCTGAATCTTCATTGATTCTCGTTTGGCTCTCTGTGAAGGCGGTCGATTTTCTCCCTCTCCTCCCATTGCCTACCCTGCTTTGCTCTCTCGTCTAGTCTTTGTCTCTGTGTACTTCTAGAGTCTCTCTCTCGGCACTGCTCCTAAACTACGAATTATGGATTTGATCAACTGGTCTCTCAGCGCAATTGACACCATCTTCTCGACAAGAAGCTCGGGTTCGGAGGAACCTGACTGCCCTGCCGGAACGTTCGCAGCTGTGTACACGATGGACGCATGGGAGAGAGGTGGCGGGTCGTGTGTCTGGCGGTTAGATATCTACCTATTCGGAACCATGATAACAGGTCTTTTGCTGATTGGCTCAGGCACTGCCCTGGTTTATCGAGAAATTAAGAAGAAGACGGGAACCGAGCAAAATACCAGGCTGCCCGTCATGGTTGAAGCTGTGGGCAGAGCTGTCGGAACTCAAATTGTGACTTTGACCACCATGAGCCACAAATTGGATACTATTTGATCGATACGGAGACTAGAGGGGACATTTCAGAGAAGTCGAGAGTGACTAACTGCGGCTCCTGGCCCTAAGACAAAACAAATTCCAATATTATCTTTTTCGGCTCCCTGAACCAGCACTGGCCTTGGCCAAGGCCGGTGTTGAATAATCGCCTCCCCCTGGAGCACTGCAGCGAGGCACACTTTTGCGTTCCCTACCCGATTCCCACAGACACCTTTTGATTGTTGACTCGGACTGGGTCCTGTTTCAAGGCTGACTCCATGGCAACCGGCTGTGTATCGCAATGACAATCGTGCGGACTGAGAAAACCAGATTACGGCCAGACGTAGCTTGACTACTCAGGCCTACATACACACGAACTCTTACATATATACAGATATGCAATCACCCCCCACCCCCAATCCAGCGCCTTCACCGCTTCTACCCCCAGTGAGGCGGGCGGGTCTGTGACCAGCGCCTTTGTTTGGCTGCAGGACCAGATGTCTGCTTGCCTGTGCTGGACTACCTGCACCCCAACAACATTTTATCTGTGAAATGCGCTCTATAAATAAAATTGGATTGGATTGGATTGGATTCACTCTGCTGAAAAATGTTTTCAAAGTTGAGTAAAACAATGATCTCAGTTATTTAGTGCATGCCAAAGCTGTGCAATATGCCATTTGTTGTGGTATTTCAGTGCAGTATCTGCAGGCATCTGCACATACAGCAATGGTAGCTGCTGCCTCCCCAGCTCCTCCATCTGTCCCGACACTCTTCCCCAAGGGAGGGTTGACTCGTTGGCAGCAGATTTCTTTCCTCCACAGCACTGTGGTTTGGTTTATGTCGCACTGTGGATTTGCTGTCTCTAATAAAATGTGGTTAGAAATGCTGTTGACAGAGTGGTTTCATGCAGATATATTTGCTTCAGCTGTTTTGTGACTAGTAAACTAATTGTCTGTTCATGTTCATTGTTACAGGAAGCTGGAACCTATCGCAGCATGCATTTAGCAGAAGGTACACTTGTAAACTGTGATAGAATGGTAAATTATCATATTTTATTATTATTGTCACACTTACCCTTGCACATATGGACAATAAGGAGATTTCAGTCCTAACCTGTATGTCTTTGGACTGTGGAAGGAATCCGGAGCACCCAGAGGAAACTTTGCAGACAGAGAACACTCCACACAGAATAAATGATTCAGATTTGATTACATGCTCTTGCTCCTGATACATTGCAGCTGTCTTTGTCACTGAGGCACCAGGTGGTCAAAGGACACACCGCTGGATCCCCAGCGTCAAAGGATTTTAGAACCACCCAGGCAGAATAATGTTATTTCAGTCAGACTATTATTGTAATTAGAGTGTAATGGCTCTTCTGCCAAGACAGAAAGACATTCCAAAGTCCCTGTTGAAAGAAAAGCTTTCACCAATGTTGAGCCATGATGGGGATCAGTGTTACTCAGCAACTCAAGATAATCTTCATTGACAATACATTTTTTTTTTTTTTTACTATTTTTGATGAATCATCAGCTCGTGTGGGTGGTTTGTAAATGAGGTCATCTATCTTCCTAATACTATGTTATGAGATTAATTTATGCAAATCAGAAAAACAATAATAAACTTTTTTTGTGAAGTCAGTGCTACCCCTTGTGTTGTCTTCCCGTCATCCTTGGAAAAAAAAAAAAGAAAACTTTTTTTTTCGCCGTTTTTGACGCCTTTTTTTGTTTTGTTTTTGCTTTTTCCAATGTTTTAAATTGTTAAATTTTTTTTCAACACATTTTCAGCACTTATTTCTACGTCCCATATTTTCTGATATAAAACAAAAATTTAAAACGGGTCAATGTGACCCGAAGTCAACACAAGGGTTAAATCTCAGGATCCTAGTTTACCCAAAACTATTTGCTTTGATTGAAACAGCCTGACAGTAATCAGTATATCTATCACTAAAATATCACTTTTTGCCTTTCAAAAATCGTGATCAGTGAAACAGAGGCTAAAATATTGTAGTTATACTCTTTTTGCACATGAGGCAAAAGATTGATTCAGATTCCCTTTTTTATTTTGGAGAAATATGGAGCCATGGAGGAAATGAATTGCAGTTATTTTAATTGATCTTCATTCAATGTTATACAGACACTTCCTCCTTTTCTGTTCCAATGTGAAATTGGAAGCATGTTGTACCGCCTCTCTTAGTCTGACTGCATCCACTCACCATATTAACAAAAGCTTTATTGGCATTATAATGGATATATTGAATGATCAGGGTGAGGGAATATGTTACAGCAGTAGAACAACTCCTGTAAATCAAAGTGATGTGAAGCAAATTTACTGGGTACCTGTAGTAGATATTGATATTAACATGTTGGTGTTATCTTTGTCTGCACCTTGACAGCCAGTGACACATGTATAAAGTCATGATTCTTCCATGCATTAGGCATATTTTTCTCCCTGATTTTAAAATCTAATCTTGAACATGGGCATATTATTAGGTGTATTAAGTCTGTTCAATATGACTAATGGCATTATTCTAAAATTTGGTCATTGGTGACCAATACAACTCAATACTTGCAATATCTTGTCTGTCTGTATTAAAAAGTACCTTTTAGGCAACAGAAAAATGTTACTGGAGGAATACTAGTTTGGATTTTATTTGAATTTATGGAATAGAATCAATAAATGTGAGAGATTTTAGTACTTTATTGTTAATGAGTCAATACCAATATCTTTTATTTTTGACCATTCAGACATTTTGCAGTAACAAGAACACAGACGCACCCTTTCACAGTTTGGGCACATTGAAATATCTCTTGATACAAAGGCAAGATAGGAATGAGCTTGACCATTTTTTAAAAGCATAACACAACCACAACTTTATTTTCCATTAATACAATAGTCTCTGCATATTATCAAAACAATAAAAAGGAAACAATATACTCATTGGCATTCAAATGCCAAGCACTGAGTCTTTTAATACCTGGAGGTCAAAACCTTGATGCCAAAGCTCAGCTCAACAGCTTATCAGTACAGTGCAGGTTCATACACTCATGGACATTATGTATCCCCTAAGGAAAGAGTAAAGGAGTGAATGTAACCTTGCCTCTTTCAGGGAAACTTGCTTATTTTACATAAACATAAAAGTAGTAGAAAGGATGAGACAAAAAATGGCATTCATGGCACAACAACTGTGCATATACTGTTTACCAAACATGTTTTACATCAGCCATGATCTTAACTTGTTAAGCTGCTTAATAGTTCATGTGATATAAGAGATGATACCTCTTCCATAGCATCCTGTCTTAGTACAAGAAGGGTTCTATGAGGTAAAAAGTGGTTCAAGATGGTACTAGACAGGTTTCTTTTTCTGTTAACTGAGTGTATGTAGAACACAGAAAGACAGAAGGCAAGCATCCAGCTTTTCAGCTAGGTATACTGAAAAAAGGCAGAAAATAACTCAAATAATAGAAATATTGTGTCAGAAATTGCTAAGTGGTCCCTAGTCACAATACAGACTGTATACTGTGTTGGTTGGTAACTTTATAAGACAATATCGGAAATTATTCTGGCCATGGCTCTGTGTCAAAACTCATCCCTTGGTCTCAAATTTACATACTATACTGTGGGATAGTTTGCATTCAAGGTATACAAACTCATACTGCACAACTGGACACCACTACAGTATAAAATGGCATGTATAAACACGTTAACTTATTGTTACCCTTCTTCCCCTGGAAACACATTTGTATTTTTCTTATAGACAAAATAATTACAGAAAATTGTTAAGAGCTACCCTGTATTTTTGTTGAAAATATATATAATACCACGGTATACATTTTATGATGAAACAGTGTTTTACAGACCTTCAAAAAGAATGAAAAGCACCATGACAGGAATTCAGTGCACAAATATTTTAGTCATTATCAAAAATGTTTGCCCCATCAACATTTCTTAGCAAAAAAGAAATACAGTAATTTACAATATTAGGGGGTTTATTTTGCTTTTATTATTTATGTGTGTTGGTTGCTGTGTAGTCAAAAGAAATCTTTAAGAAGGATAATGGAGGGCGCCTGGTTAGGGCGCCTGGTTAGCGCTCCTTGTAGAGCGTGAGTCCCATGTACAGAGGCTTGGTCCTCGCTGCAGCGGCCGTGGGTTCAGTTCCGACCTGAGTCTCTTTGCTGCATGTCATACCCCCTCTCTCTCCCCTTTCATGCCTAATCTGTTTTATCAAATAAAAGCCTAAAAAAAATGCAAAAAACATAATCTTAAAAAAAAAAAAAGATAATGGAAATATTATCTATATATCTATAATATATATAAATTTAAGAATTTGTATAAGAAAAAAATACAGGAATGTTATAAGAAAAATTATGACTAATACGCTTAAAATGATGATAATTAAATGTAAGATAGGTAGTACTGATAATTTTTGGTGTTTGGGGTGAGGATTGGGGTTGATCCACTCATGAAGTAGCTGTTTTTTTGTTATTTTCTTTTTTTTTCTCTTGATGTGCACAAATAAGTGACAGGTACCATAAGATTTTCTTCTTCCTGTTCCTTTTTTTTTCATTCATGCATGTTATGAATGAATGAATAAAGTATTACATTTATAGTTAGTCATCCTCAGAATAGCTTCTAACTATTCATAAATGCTTGATTTATGAATAGTCTCCCTACTAGTTTGTCAAAGAGGATTTGGCTTCTGGTGGTCTTGGTTTATTGTATTCTGCTTTCAAATATCCCAAGTGAATCATTCATTGACATTTACAAGAACTTCGATTATCACAGTATTGACCTTATTTTATTTAGATCAAAAGATTATTTTTTTGGTCAGTAGGTGATTCATTATTTTTAACTGGGAGACAGACTTGGTTAATTTCTTTCACCTGCAAAACCGCCCAATGAATGACTTGTGGTTCTGTATTCTGTGTGTTCTTAATCTCTACCATGTGTGTTGTTTACATATGCATAAAATAATCTAATTGTGCACTGATTATATCATAGCCCCTACAATTCATTGTAAAGCCAGTTACCCGCCAGTAAGTCTCGCATTGCCAGACCTACCATCACAGCCATGCGGAGGAGGGTCTGGTATTGCATCTATCAGGCCAATATAATATTGCAGTCCATGTATTGATATGTTGTCACTAGGCCAACTTTGTATTTCCCAGTGTATCAGAAATTTGGGGCCAAATCTGTTAAAATGTTATTTCATTATGTGATTATTTTTACCAGAGACACAGCAGTTAAATCTTCTAGTAATTAAATTCTTAATTCTCTTCAAATACTGTATA
Source organism: Perca flavescens (assembly GCF_004354835.1). Lineage (NCBI taxonomy): Eukaryota > Metazoa > Chordata > Actinopteri > Perciformes > Percidae > Perca > Perca flavescens. Next base: position 30,357,549 of record NC_041335.1, read on the forward strand.
GCAAATTACATCAGATTATGTGCAAATAAAATACTCATACCACTAATGCCGCTAAGCAGTGGCATTCGCAAGCATTTGTTGATACTCAGAATCTTGACTAAACCTTGCAGATTTTTGCAGACAATCACAGTGGTAATATATATTTGTATGTATATATTGTGATGAATAGCCCTTCACAATTAAATAGGACACCATTTACTTCCTTACTTTCTATAAAAACCTACTATCTTGCACCCTGTTAAAACAGCAATCAGCATGTGTCCCAACAAATAAATCTTTAAAATTGTTATTTAACATTTTTAAGAATGTGTAAGTGCAGACACAAAAATCACACATGCACAAGATATTTACATGCTCACAATACAGGTAGGTAAGGTAACAAGAGTCTCTAGATCCCCATTTTTTTCACCACAGGCACCAAAAGTACAAATTCATTACATTCAATACTGGAGTGTCATACTTAACATCTTATTTGTGCCAAATGTCTCACAAGAAATGCTTTGAATGCCATCAAAAGTCTAGATGTGTTTAGATGCCGTGTCTAAAAGGTAACCCAACATTTGCGAAACCTTCGCAAGATGGTTGAGGTTAGACATTGACTTTGAATGTTGAGTTTAGGCAATGAGCTTGAATTGTTAAGGTTAAGATAGGTCGTCTCATGAGAGTTTTTGCAAATCTAGGGTTACCATCTAGATACATCCTAGAGTCCACTGACTTCCTTGGTAGGGATAAATCAATGCAAATGGCTGCTGTTTTAAAATTAACTGAAAAATGTGACAAAAATGTTTTTACATAGTTATGACAGATTTTTGGTTTCTGTGAGAAGCGCCGGGTATTGAAGAGTATTGAAAGTTGACAACAAATGGCTGGACTGAATCTTGGGCTTGTTTACTTATTGTTCGATCATTTTTTTCCTGTTCTAAATCAGCAAACCTCATAATATATTTCTATGTAGGCAAAGTTCATTGCAGTAAGCAGTTTTGGCATATGTGGCAAAAAGAATAAACAGTACCAAAACTCAGCTACTGTTTCGGCTTTGATATCCAACATTTTTTTTTAAACTATACGCAGCCGTAGCTGTGAGGCTATAAGCGAAACAAACTGACATTGATGACCTCCTGATGTTTTTACGCTGTGGCTCATTCCTAAATTAGGCTTGTAAATGACTTTGGACTCCTGATTGCTAGTCTCACTTTGGATCCTGGTTCTGAGCTAGTGAATTCCCCAGATTTCTCAAGCAGAACTTAAAATTTCAGAAGGCTGTACCAAACTACATTTAATGGATTCAAAATGAATTCAGATTTAAATAAATGCTATCACACCTGTAGTGTGCAATTGCATCTAGTTATAAACTGGATATATGAACAAGGTTTCCAGATGGTCGGTCTGTCAGAAAATCACAGGAAGTATGTATAATGACGAATGTATAATTGATAATAGCACTCACCCAAAGTGAGTAACAGTATTCAATGAGGAGATGTGAACTGACTCTTCAAAAAAGGGTCAAATCAGGGCCACAAAGGTACTTTGCTGATGCATGTGTAAACACATCACGAAGCCATACCCAAAAGGGAGACATTAAGCCTTTTCACTAGAGAGGTCACGGCCTCGTTGCTGGATGCAGTGAAATACCACGGGAGAATGAGTTATGATCCCAAAGAACAAGGGTGTGATTACAGTTAGAGACTTAACGGGTGTTAGAAAACTCTTAGCAACCATTTCTGGTGCCATCTTGGAGGTCCTCTGTAGAAAGGGCTTATTATTTGATTATTGTAGTGTTTGTAAGTTTACTATTTTTAATAAGCATTGAGACATACTTAGTCTAACAATTCATATCCTAACTCTTGTGACTCTAACAAGTCTCATATAATAGTATTTCACCTCAGCAAGTCTCGTGTGACACCCAACTGTCGCATAGGTTAAAATGCTTGAGGCCTTCAGCTATTTAGGATCAGTGGCAAAAAGTACAGTTGCTTTTGACATACTGCTTGTAGATATGATGATTTTTTTAGTGGACAATGTTATACTTCTCCGTGAACCATCACCTTATCGTGGTGGAGAGGTTTGTGTGTCTCTGTGAACCTGAGGGCTGTGTTGTCTGGAGCTTTGTGCTCCTGGTAGGGTCTCCCAAGGCAAAGTGGTCTCAGGTGAGGGGCCAGACAAAGAATGGTTCAAAAACCCCAATGAAGAAGCAAGGTAGAGATGGAGTGACCCTGCCCGGAGGAAGCCCGGGGCCCCGCCTGGAGCCAGGCCCAGACGGCGGGCTCGTCGGGCGAGCGCCTGGTGGCGGGTTTGCCACGGAGCCGGCCGGGCACAGCCCGAACAAGCTACGTGGCTCCCATCTCTCCAGCCCATGGGCCCACCACCTGTGGGAGGAACCGTTGGGGTCGGGTGCGATGCCACATGGGTGGCAGTGAAGGTCAGGGGCCTCGACGGACCAGACCCGGGCGGCAGACGCTGGCTCTGGGGACGTGGAACGTCACCTCTCTGTGGGGGAAGGAGCCGGAACTGGTGCGGGAGGTGGAGCGCCACCGGTTAGATCTGGTGGGGCTTACCTCTCACGCACAGTCTCGGTTCTGGAACCATACTCCTGGATAGGGGTTGGACTCTTTTCTTCTCCGGAGTTGCCCAGGGTGTGAGGCGCCGGGCGGGTGTGGGGATACTCACAAGCCCCGGCTGCGCCGCTGTGTTGGAGTTTACCCGGTGGACGAGAGGGTCGCCTCCCTACGCCTGCGGGTTGTGGGGGGGAAAACTCTGACTGTTGTTTGTGCATATGCACCAAACAGGAGTTCGGAGTATTCGGCCTTCTTGGAGACCTTGACTGGAGTCCTGCATGGGGCTCCAGTGGGGGGACTCCATTGTTCTGCTGGGGGACTTCAACGCACACGTGGGCAATGATGGAGACACCTGAGAGGCGTGATTGGGAGGAACGGCCTCCCTGATCTAAACCAGAGTGGTTGTTTGTTGTTGGACTTCTGTGCTAGTCATGGATTGTCTATAACGAACACCATGTTCGAACATAGGGATGCTCATAAGTGTACCTGGTACCAGAGCACCCTAGGCCAAGGTCAATGATCGATTTCATAATCGTTTCATCTGATCTGAGGCCGTATGTTTTGGACACTCGGGTGAAGAGAGGGGCAGAGCTGTCAACCGATCACCATCTGGTGGTGAGTTGGGTCAGGGGTGGGGAAGACTCTGGACAGACCTGGTAAGCCCAAACGTGTAGTGCGGGTAAATTGGGAACGTCTGGAGGAGGCCCCTGTCCGACAGACTTTCAACTCACACCTCCGGCGGAGCTTTTCGTGCATCCCTGTGGAGGCTGGGGGCATTGAACCCGAGTGGACAATGTTCAAAGTTTCCATTGCTGAAGCTGCGGCGAGGAGCTGTGGTCTTAGGATCTTAGGTGCCTCAAGGGGCGGTAACCCACGAACACCGTGGTGGACACCAGTGGTCAGGGAAGCCGTCCGACTGAAGAAGGAGTCCTTCCGGGATATGTTATCTCGGAGGACTCCGGAGGCAGTTGCAGGGTAAAGCCCCGGGGATTGATGAGATCCGTCCAGAAATGCTCAAGGCTCTGGGTGTGGAGGGGTTGTCCTGGTTGACACGCCTCTTCAACATTGCGTGGAAGTCTGGGACGGTGCCAAAGGAGTGGCAGACTGGGGTGGTGGTTCCTCTTTTTAAAAAGGGGGACCAGAGGGTGTGTGCCAATTATAGGGGTATCACACTTCTCAGCCTCCCTGGTAAAGTCTACTCCAAGGTGCTGGAAAGGAGGGTTCGGCCGATAGTCGAACCTCGGGTTGAGGAGGAACAATGCGGATTCCGTCCTGATCGTGGAACAACGGACCAGCTCTTCACTCTCGCAAGGATCCTGGAGGGAGCCTGGGAGTATGCCCAACCGGTCTACATGTGTTTTGTGGATTTGGAGAAGGCGTATGACCGGGTCCCCCGGGAGATACTGTGGGAGGTGCTGCGGGAGTATGGGGTGAGGGGTCTCTACTCAGGGCCATCCAATCTCTGTATGACCAAAGTGAGAGCTGTGTCCGGGTTCTCGGTAGTAAGTCGGACTCGTTTCAGGTGAGGGTTGGCCTCCGCCAGGGGCTGCTTTTGTCACCAATCCTGTTTGTAATATTTATGGACAGGATATCGAGGCGTAGTCGGGGTGGGGAGGGGTTGCAGTTTGGTGGGCTGGGGATCTCATCGCTGCTCTTTGCAGATGATGTGGTCCTGATGGCATCATCGGCCTGCGACCTTCAGCACTCACTGGATCGGTTCGCAACCGAGTGTGAAGCGGTTGGGATGAGGATCAGCACCTCTAAATCTGAGGCCATGGTTCTCAGCAGGAAACCGATGGAATGCCTTCTCCAGGTAGGGAATGAGTCCTTACCCCAAGTGAAGGAGTTCAAGTACCTTGGGGTTTTGTTCGCGAGTGAGGGACAATGGAGCGGGAGATTGGTCGGAGAATCGGGCGCAGCGGGTGCGGTATTGCATTCAATCTATCGCACCGCCAGGACGAAAAGAGAGCTGAGCCAGAAGGCAAAGCTCTCGATCTACCGGTCAGTTTTCGTTCCTACCCTCACCTATGGTCATGAAGGCTGGGTCATGACCGAAAGAACGAGATCCAGGGTACAAGCGGCCGAAATGGGTTTCCTCAGGAGGGTGGCTGGCGTCTCCCTTAGAGATAGGGTGAGAAGCTCAGTCATCCGTGAGGAGCTCGGAGTAGAGCCGCTGCTCCTTTGCGTCGAAAGGAGCCAGTTGAGGTGGTTCGGGCATCTGGTAAGGATGCCCCCTGGGCGCCTCCCTAGGGAGGTGTTCCAGGCACGTCCAGCTGGGAGGAGGCCTCGGGGAAGACCCAGGACTAGGTGGAGGGATTATATCTCCAACCTGGCCTGGGAACGCCTCGGGATCCCCCAGTCGGAGCTGGTTAATGTTGCTCGGGAAAGGGAAGTTTGGGGTCCCCTGCTGGAGCTGCTCCCCCCGCGACCCGACACCGGATAAGCGGACGAAGATGGATGGATGGATGGACAATGTTTTATGATTTTTGTGGACAATTTTTCAAGATTAAAGCTGTCTGCTTATGACGAGTGTCAATTTCTTTTAGTGCTAGCTGGCTGAGCCATCTTTTTTTTTTTTCCTACAACGGCAGCAGTGGCAGTGATAAAATCTGCTGTTGAAGCGCTCCAGTAACAGTTAAGTTGATCTGGCCCTAATTACTTCTGTCCTTTCACATCTCACACAAGCAGACGAACAATGTTCACAGCATCCGGCTGCGTCATGCCATCCAGCACAGCTGCCATCTCTGATGTGAAATTCACATGTGTGAATATGCCTGTATTTACTGGCAATTGACTTCATTTTTAAGTTTGTTAGATTCTGACTTTGTCTTTACACATACACAGTACAATTTGTTTTTCATGTTTGTAGTTAGAGAGACAGATGGAGAAAAGTTCAGTCCCCTCCTGCTCACTTTGATCACATATACTGTGTTTTAATCCAGCCGGATTCACAATACAGTTCTCATTTAAATATTTTTTGTTTCCGTTGTCAGATAATGGAATGATTATGGAATTTTATGGGGGCTCATAAATACTATGTTGACCGCAGTCATTACCAAGCTGCTGAGCTGCACATAAAATCAACATTTTATCATAATTACAGGTTAATGCTGTGCTGTGATATCTACTTTATTGACTTTTAGAATAAGTGATCTCAGAAAAATAGAGCATAAAGAGCATATGTTAGCACATCTAAATGAGCCACTGTATTGATGCTTGTAAAACACGGAAAATGTCAGTGAAACATAATGATGAACACAACTTCTGAAACGTTTCCAGTGGACATAGAAACAGAGCACTCCCAAAACGCGGTGTAGTCAAATACTGTGTACATTCGGCTTAAAGCCTGAGATAGTGAAAATAGATTTAAACCATCTTAGTTCCCACTCCTCATTACAACTTTATTTAAGAAGATATTGCGAGGCACATAGTCAGTATTCAGAAAGGGTTTAGCAAATGCAACAGTATAAATGAATCTATCACTTGCTGTCAGTAAAAGTGTGCATCATATATCACACTGCTACTGTCAACATACATTACGGATTTTCTATTAGATTTAACAATGATTTATGACTCAGCTGGAGTCTCATAATTTGCCAATAAGGAAAAACTGATAATAAATTAGGAGAAGCAAACAAAATGTATTTCTCCACCACAATCACCACAATTGTTTTTGTCTGAGATTTTGCTCAGTACTTACTCTCTACACTCCAGATGAAGTTCTTGAGGCTATTTTCTCTTTACGTAGCAGGTTTCCACTAAAAACGACATTCACTCACAATTTATTTTATGAATGCATGTTTTTTTGTTTTTTTTTCCTTTTACAGTTTAACATCTTTGCTATACACATTTTCAAAATCGGCTCCTGTTAAAGATGTAATAGACACCACCAACAGTAGAGATTCAAAGTATGTAAAATACCTTTTGAACCAAATAGTCAGTTCACACAGACATATTCACAGTATCACGTTTTATCGAAGCTTTAGACTCAGTAACATATACTTAGAGCAGATAATACATGTTTTGTGGCCAATGCAGGCCCTCTTTTGTTTTTCCCATTTACTTAAGAGTTAACTGCACAAGACTGTTCATATAGAGATAAAAAAAATACAATAACAGAAGAACACTATCTGAGATTTACATGGCACATTCATAATAGGCTCAAGAGATATTCACGATTTAATTAATATTAAATTAAGCATCATTACACCCTTTTTATGTACATGTTTACAGAGCAGATTTTAGAATAAATGCCTGGATAACAGTTAGGATATTTGTAAGTGGATGGCTCACAATCAAAATTATAGTTTTCTTCTCTCCTCTGCACAAAAAGTTTTTTAAGCCTGATTTAGAATAATAATGCAGTTATGATTTTGGATCTCACTTTCACTTGTTTTGAAGTTTCATCGTCTGTAGTCATCACTTTTTTCTTTGTTTATTCGGCCATAGTAATCCTGAACTGAATTTGCCATTCAGTTAATTAAAAGAAAAAACTTTAGACAAACTGCAAGGAAAAAAAACTTTCTAAAAACACATTTTCTTTGTCAGAGGAAGCTGAGACATTCGGCCTGAATTTTGAGAAACACCAGCCTCAAAAGTGCTACTGGAATAAGAGGCTGCCTATGGTCTCCAACATTTCAGTAATTATACCAAAGTATAATTAACTCCTTCATCAGTATAATCAGTCTTGTGCTTTCCATGCCTCATGTGCTGTGGTTTGTGAATGCTACTCAATAATATTTGTTAAAATGGCAGATGCCACTTTATCCCATAATACGACAGGGAACGACAGGGACATATTTGAAATGTTTAGAAAGTCTGAAAAGCTAAAACCCATTTAGTAACTTGGGCTCTTTTTAGTCAAACAGCAGCAGCCAAACTGTCTCCATAGACTGGTACGTTGGTAAGTTTAGTTTGAAAAGAATTGATAAAATAGTCAAGTTAATTTCAACTACCGTATTTTCCGGACTATAAGTCGCACTTTTTTTCCTACTTTGGCTGGTCCTGCGACTTATAGTCAGGTGCGACTTATATATCAAATATATATAATTTAACATGTTTTTACATGTTAATTCATACTGAAAACATTACCTACAGCTGCGAGAGGGCGCTCTAGGCTTGTGACAACTAGAACGCTCCTCCTAAAGACAACTGAGAAAGAAAAGAGATAACAAACTGCAGGTAGTAAAATATGCAGCCGAAAACGGTAATCGAGCAGCAGAATGAGAGTTTGAAATGAGGGAGAAACTTATGAGGGAGACTGGCAAAAAGGTGACTCTTACTGCAATGAAGAAAACAAAGAAAGCTAATCGGCTAATTGTGGGCTGAAAGCAAGACGGCCAGAGCTGGAGGAACGAGTCGGGAGGGGCTCGTTCACGGTGAAGCTACGTCTCCACGCCTTTTAATCCATCCATGCTCCACGCCCTGTTAGCTAGTTGTTCTGTGTGCTATTGTATAGTTCAATAACTGTTAATGTGTTACGTTAACATACAGGACACCTACCGTATTCAGCGTATTGTTCTGTGTGCTATTGTGTAGTTGAATAACTCTTGTATTTATAATCTAAATAAATGCGATTTATAGTCTGGTGCGACTTATATATGTTTTTTTTCTCTTCATGACGCATTTTTTGACTGATGCGACTTATACTCCGGAGCGACTTATAGTCCGAAAAATACGGTATTCAATAGTAATTATATAATATTGCAATATAAGTGACCTAAATAGGTGTAAAATAATTGACTCTGCAAGCCTCAGACCCATAAAAGACAGAGGCTGCGTTCATATCAGCTAAAGGGGATCCGGCGTTTTTCCGCAGGGTGGTGCAGCGGTGTGGGAGTGCCAAGTACATAAGTAGACTTTATATTTCACAATTAAAGTTTTCCATCAGGTCGTTTATAGATCTTGATGTTTCTGACTGCACTTGAAGACAGCTTTATTTCACGGAGAAAGAGAGAGAGAAAAGGAAACAGTCAGCGGTTACACAAACTCCAGTTCAGTGATGTGTTTCAGGGGTTTTTTTTTACCCTCAGTGCTTCCTTGTGGCAGCGATGGAGGCAGTGATGTTTCCTGTTTACTGTACGGGACTCTCACACCGCCTAAAAATCAACTGACAAGTCTGATCTGTAGTTACATGATTGGACAGCGCAGGCTTTTGACGTGGTACATATAAATAAATATACTTTAAAAAATTGTTTAAAAAGTATGGTTATGGCTTCAGAGGTAGGTGCTTATGTGATTTGCTATTCAAGTTAAAAGCCTTGATACAGCATCCGCCCCGTACAGTTTTGTTCTCTGAAATATAACTACATATAATGCTTATGAGCTGTATAACCATGGTCACTGGGACCTGAAAGGTTGTTATTTCACCTTCTGTCACTGTGCTGAAGTCTTTAATGGATGTTGGACCTCTTTACCTTTGAAGCCTGGTTTAAAAGCTATTTTAATAGGCCAACAGAGTTTTTCCTTTTTAAGAACTGTAAGTACTTTAAGTACTTCTAAATCTCAATAGAAGTTAATAATACACAAATACAGCGTAGACTTTCCATCTACAGTAATGTGCCAATCTACAGTATAAGGTCATTAAATTAAAAATTATTTTTGTCTAGGTGACTTTACTTTTTAAATCTGCTCTGCAAACATCACAGTACATTTATGTTTGATGCATCTTTATACATTTATACATACAGTTTTATAAGGAGTGTCATGGAGCATGACAGTAGCCGGTTATCAATGCAGTATCCTAATTGATAAGTAATGCACATCCAATAAGATTTTTTCTCTTTTCTTGATAAGTAAAGTCTCTCCCCCCCAACTCTCCACTTCCTGGGTAGCTCACCTGGTAGAGCACCCATATATATAGAGGTTTACTCCTCGACGCAGCAGTTGCAGGTTCAACTCCACCCTGTGGCCCCTTTGCTGCATGTCATTCCCCCTCTCTCTCCCCTTTCATGTCTTTGGCTGTCCTAAATAAACAAAGGCCTAAAATCCCCCAATTTTTTTTAAAAATGTATCCACGTGTCTCCTCAAATAGACACTGCAGTCACACCCCCACTGCTGCAAGATGCCTTCTCCATGTCCTCCATGACCAGATCCTGTTCAGTAACGTGGTTGAGTCGCCTGGAAGGGTTCTTATCTAGGCTGTTAAGAGAAATGGGCTCCAGGGACGTTTGAGCATTATTAGCTGGGAGCACAGAGTTTCCCTGCAGCCTGTGCGAGTAGGTTTTCCTCCGCTGTCCTTCCGCTGTGCACAGGCTGAACTTGAACACAGTTTGAAATCCTCTGCGGAAATTCTCATTGAAGAAACCGTAGATAATGGGGTTGATGCTGCTGTTGAAGAAGGCTAGCCAATGGGCAAAGGGGTAAATGTAAATGTTGATGAGTCTGTACTGCTGCTCAGTCAGGCTGGCATAGTCGCTCAACATCATGAGGGTCCACAAAGGTAGCCAGGAAAGGATGAACAGCAAAGCAACTATTAGAAGCATTTTAATCACCCTTTGCTTTTTCTTTGACACGGTGTGGCGGTTGTCTTTGCCCGGCTTTCCTCCCGTTGGAACCGCTGTTTTGAAAAGCGTAATGCCTATCCGGCCGTACATGATCACGATGAGGGAAAGAGGACCAAGATAGATATTTGCAAACAGGACAGTGGTGTAAATCTTCCTCATCTCCTGGTTTGGCCAATTCTCCCTGCACCAATAAAATGGGCTTGTTTTGTTGTCATAGCCCAGTAACACCCGAATAGTTTGCTCCTTGGTCACTTGTAGCATCACCCCAGAGGGACACATAATGGATATGGCCAGAACCCAGATAATGACTATTATCAAGGAGGCTGTGGATATGGTCAGCTTTTGCTTGAATGGGTAGACAATGCATCTGAATCTGCAATAAAAAGAAAGACTGGATCAGGAAAATGGATGCCGACATTAAACCTGCTTTTAAAAATACCTTTTCCATCAAAAATAGAGTGACAGCTAAGAACATTTACTTAAAATGGGACAACATTGTATGATTAGAATTACTGTATTTCATGAAGTGAAAAATCCAGGCTTTTTTCACATGGAGGGGCTGTTGTCAGGAAACTCAGGGTCATTAGTATAAGGGATCTATACCAAAATGAAAATTCTGGGCCGAAACTGAAAACTGCACTGTGCCAAAAACCGAAACCGAAAATGACTTATTTTTTTAAACCCATTTTAATATATATATATATATATATATATATATATATATATATATATATATTTGTATTAATATTATACTTTTTAATTGATTTCATGAATTTAATGAATCTGAATTGAAAAACTACAAACCAATAAAAGGATCACACTTTTAATGAAAGTAACACACCAAAATTTGACAATATACTGTATATAAAACACAATATTAAATATATTATTCTTCATTCAGTTCTGTAATAATCAAATGTAACAGATTTTTTGATTTACTCATTTTGATTTTGCATATTGAATTGGATGTCATGTTTTCAGGTGGCGTATCAAACCTGACGTGGAATCTTTGAAGTAATTCCACACCGCTGGCATGATCGGCCTTTGCTGGGTAGCACCATGATAACGGTTAGATCAACTGAGAGGGAAATCTGAGCACTGAGGGGAGGGGCAGGGTGGAGAGGCATATATTTCCGGCTCATATTTTCGGCCGTTTTTCTCTTTTGGCCAAAAACCGAAAATGCCATTTTTCGGCGCATCCCTACTGGTCAGTATTTATTAAATAACAAAGAACAAAGTGAAAACAAATGCACAAGCAAAATGCGATTTAGCTTTGGAATTACAAATACTGTCTCTCACTCTGTGGTGGACTAATGTTTAGTATTAATAAAGAACATTGACGTCACTGTTTGTTCTTAATGCAATTTGTACTGCAGATCAATTTAAAAACAATAGAGGCATTATTAACCCAGCTCCCCTTGTTACCATCATTGTCATCCACAACTATATGGTCTGTCTGTTAATAAAAGGTACATCATGTCCGCAGCAAACTTTACACAACGGTTGTCGTGGGGCTTTTTGGCGGAATACAAAGGCACACCAGGCTGTTTTTGCCAAATGGTGATAGATTTTTATTTTTCAAACTTTTACGGAGATCAACCTGAAATGTTGATATTTATGAATATAGTTATGATATTTAAATTTATGAATCAGCTGATATAGGTGTGCTCTAGGTCTGCACAATTAATCCAAGCACAATCGCGATGTCACTCTGTGCGATTACATAACCGCAAAAACTGTGCAATTTGAGTAAACAAAAAGGTTTGCTGTGTGTGTGACACTGTGTGCATTCCATGTCTCCACGTTGTAATATGATTTAACTCTGATCAACCACACAGGTGTTCTGCTTCAGCTTCAGCTTATTTGACTCTGCTCAGATTGAAGGTGGCCCCGAGATTTGATGGGAACTTCTTTGTACCAATAAAAATGATAAAGCTGTCATTTGTCCCGCTCTAACAGGTGCAACAGCACTAACAGGGTACTCAGAAAGATGTCACTCAATCAGTCTTACCACACCAACACAGTCCTGGAAAGAGGTCCAATCAGTCACATTAACTGAAAACCCCTGTATGGGTGTTCAGAGCTTTTAAGAAGCTTGGTGTTTTCTGTTAAATCACTTTACATCGTCTTTGCGATCTCTTTTTCCTCTCACTTTTCCCTCACATAGCCGCTACGCTAACTCTGACATTGCTCATGGTTGCTCTCTTCTCTTCACCACTCACACACTGAAATCACTCACTCTCGTTCTTGCTCTGACTAATGCCTGATGTATGGCTCTGTGATGAATCTGTCCTCTGAATTACATACCCCATGAATGTATTAAGTGCGCCCCCTTAACAACGTCCACAAAAGATGACCAGTGACCAGTCAGTCTGTTTAGGCAGTAGCGTGTGTGTCGCGTATGGTCATGTAAGTATCAGAAGTGTGGAGCCTTTAAGAAGTGGTTGTACGAAGTATTTTTTGTAACTTAATCACTAGTTATTATATCACACCCATCTTAACAGTAACAGATCCCATCGATCAATGTCTACCTTTAGAGAAGACAGGCGAGGAGGGAAATTTGCTGTGAAAAGGTCTTAAAATTTGTGTGTGACCCAGACAACCAGATATTTTATTTTGTCCATGCACACTTTAAACGGCACCATATGGAGAAACGGAGATTCCTTTGCCGCTAGATTAATGGGCATCAGCTCATTTTTCTGAGTGTTTACTTTGTAGCCCGAGATTTTGCCAAACTCATTCAGAAGACTAAGAACTGCAGAAAGAGATGAGGAAGGATCAGACAAGTAAAGTAACATATCATCCGCATACAATGAGATTTTATGTTCCAAATCTGCCCTTGTAATACCCTTAACATCTTTACTGTTACGCAAAGCTATGGCTAGCGGCTCAATCGTAATTGCAAAAAGGACGGGGGACAGAGGGAACCCCTGCCTTGACCCTCGTGTTAGTGAAAAAGATGGTGATATATTATTATTAGTGCGTACAACTGCTGAAAGCGAACTATATAGAATTTTGACCCATGATAAAAAATTTGGCCCAAATCCGATTTTCTCAAGCGTATGGAATAAATAGTCCCACTCCACCCGATCAAAAGCCTTTTCGGCATCTAAAGATATAATAACTTCTGGATGGTTGGCTGGAGAGGGACCATAAATTATGTTATACAGGCGGCAGATATTAAAGGAGGCCTGCCGATTCTTTATGAAACCAGTCTGGTCCTGTAAGATTATAGTTGGAAGAACTGTTTTGAGAGCAACAATTTTTGCAAAGATTTTGCTGTCTACATTAAGTAAAGAGATAGGGCGGTAAGAACAGCATTCCTGTTTGTTTTTGCCTTCTTTCAGAATGAGTGATATAGTTGCTTGCCATAATGTTTCGGGCAGTGAGCCAACCAACAAGGAATTACTATACAGTTTAGGATGGGAGCCAATTGGTTTGAAAATTTCTTGAAAAATTCTGTTCTAACTCGGCTGCTTTTGCAGGATCCATATGAGGGATGTCAATGCTTTGGAGAAATTATTTGATTAAGTTATCATCCCTTAGTGATTCAGATTTATACAAGTTACGGTAGAACCTCATAAAGCATGAGTTAGTGGCGACATGGTCTGTACAGACCGTACCAGATTCGTCACGGACCTCAGAAATTGCCTGACTTGCTGCTCTTTGGCGAAGCTGGCGAACAAGAATTCTCCCAGTTTTTTTGTCATGCTCGTAGTACCTATGACGATAATGATGATCAAAAGGTTCTCAGCTTTTAGTGTGGCTTATAGATCAAATTCTTTTTGGAGGAGTAGGCGTTCCTTAATGTCTTCAGCTGATGTTGTTACTGCTAACTGTCAGTCAAGGCGACCAATATTTTTGATTAATTCATTAATATGGGCATTTCTGTTTTTTTGTAGCTGTGCACATTGTAGGAGATTTTTTTATGTTCATACAACGTTTTACGCATGTTAAGTTGGCTGAAAATAAAAGCAGTTGAAAGTGAGATGACAAGTTACTGAGTTTATTGTTCATGTCTCCACATATTATCAAATAATGTTCGTTTAAATCAGGCAGACGGGAAAAGAGATTGGTAAAGAATGTAGCGTTATCCCAATTGGATGCATAAGAAAGGCCAGATCAGACTATTACTCATCATTAATAGAAGAAAACAAGAACAACCCAAGGTTTCTTTTCAGCACTGTAGCCAGGCTGACAGATAGTCACAGCTCTACTGAGCCATCTATTCCTCTAGCTCTGAGTAGTGATGACTTCATGAGCTTCTTTAATGATAAAATTATAACAATTAGAGATAAAATTCAACACCTTTTGCCCTTAACTTCTAACAGTTCATCTTTAAATGCAGGACCGCTAGAAAGAACGACGACTCCCGACATATACTTGGACTGCTTTTATCCTATAGACCTTCAACAATTAATGTTAAAGATATCCTCAGCTAAGCCGTCTTCCTGTCTCTTAGACCCCATCCCAACGAGGCTACTCAAAGAAGCGTTACCCGTGGTAAACACTTCATTATTAGATATGATCAACATGTCCTTACTAACAGGTTATGTACCGCAGTCATTTAAAATTGCTGTGATAAAACCTCTTCTGAAAAAACCCACCCTAGATCCTGAGGTCTTAGCAAACTATAGACCTATATCTAACCTTCCCTTTCTATCCAAGATCCTTGAGAAGGTGGTTGCTAATCAGTTATTTGATTTTCTACATAGCAACAGTCTATTTGATGATTTTCAATCAGGATTTAGAAAGAATCATAGCACAGAGACGGCACTGGTGAAAATTACTAACGACCTTCTAACTGCTGCAGACAAAGGACTTGTCTCCATTCTTGTTCTACTAGATCTTAGTGCTGCATTTGACACTATTGACCATACTATCCTGTTACAGAGACTGGAACACTTAGTTGGCATTAAAGGAATTGCACTAAGCTGGTTTAAGTCCTATTTCTCTGAACGATCCCAGTTTGTTAATGTTAATGATAAACCCTCCAAGCACGCTAAAGTTAGCCATGGCGTTCCTCAAGGCTCAGTGCTTGGACCAATTCTATTTTCCTTATATATGCTTCCTCTAGGTAATATTATTAGGAAACACTCGATTAACTATCACTGTTACGCAGACGATACCCAATTATATCTGTCAATTAAGCCAGATGAAAGTGGTCAGTTAGCAAGACTTCAAACGTGTATTGAGGATATAAAATCCTGGATGACCCACAATTTCCTGATGTTAAACTCAGACAAAACTGAAGTTATTGTGATAGGACCAACGCACCGCCGAACTTCGTTTTCGAAAGATATAGTTACTCTGGATGGTATTACCCTGGCCTCCAGCACTACTGTCAGAAATCTAGGAGTTATTTTTGATCAGGATATATCCTTCAACGCCCACTTAAAACAAACCTCAAGAATAGCCTTTTAACATCTTCGTAACATTGCCAAAATTAGGAATATCCTGTCTCAAAACGATGCTGAAAAACTAGTCCATGCATTCGTTACTTCTAGACTAGATTACTGCAATTCCTTATTATCAGGTTGCCCAAATAAGTCCATTAAGACTCTCCAACTGATCCAGAATGCTGCAGCACGTGTTCTGACGAGAACTAAGAGAAGAGATCATATTTCTCCTGTATTAGCTTCTCTGCATTGGCTTCCAGTGAAATATAGGATTGAATTTAAAATCCTCCTCCTGACTTACAAAGCTCTAAATGGTCAAGCACCATCATATACTTAGAAGAGCTCATAGTACCTTATTGTCCCACTAGAGCACTGCGCTCCCAGAATGCGGGGCTACTTATGGTTCCTAGAGTCTCTGGAAGTAGACTGGGGGCCAGGGCCTTCAGCTATCAGGCTCCAGTATTATGGAACCAGCTACCAGTCGGGGTTCGAGAGGCAGACACCGTTACCACATTTAGGAGTAAACTGAAAACCCTCCTCTTTGATAAAGCTTATAGTTAGGGACGAGGAGTTGAAGCGTCCACCTAACCCGGCCCACTGCTTCTCCTCGTAGTCATCAGTTTTTTTCTATACTGTATAATTAATAATCGAGCGAGAGTAGAGGGAGGCGGTCCAGTACAGCCCGACCCGGTTGGGGGGAGTTCTAGCCCGACCAGGCACCTCTCTTTAACCTGCCTCTCTTAAGTTATGCTATTACAATTCTAGACTGCCGGGGAGGCTGTTCCTCCCTAAGACACACTGAGCTGCTCTCTCATCTCTACTTGTTACTTTTGTATGCATCCTGTCCCAGAAATGCTTGTTACTAATCTAGCTCTGGGGAGTTTACTCCCCGGAGTCCTTATGTTTCTTCTTCGCAGAGCTATGCTCTGCGATTCTCTGCATTTCCCGGCTGCATCCTGCTGCGTCCTGCTGCATCCGCAGCCTCCCCGTGCTCTGCAGCGCCCACGTTACATCCCGCAACGCCCTGCTGTGATGTTCATACGCACAGAGTAGTCAGGATCCGGTATAGGAGACTGCACTACTCAGTATGACACGATGTGCCCTGCTATGACATGAACTTCCACGATAACCTTCAAAGTCAATGTGACTTCTAATGTGACTGTTATCACCACTGTTCATCACGCCCCAATCGCCCGTCAGACACCGCCTACCAAGAGTCTGGGTCTGCCGAGGTTTCTTCCTAAAAGGGAGTTTTTTCTTGCCACTGTCGCAATAGCCACTGCTAATGCTTGCTCTTGAGGGAATTACTGTAATTGTTGGGCTTTTGGAATTTATAGAGTGTGGTCTAGACCTACTCTATCTGTAAAGTGTCTCGAGATAACTTTTGTTATGATTTGATACTATAAATAAAATTGAATTGAATTGAATTGAATTGAATAAACGCTTGCTATAATAACTGGGGTGTTATACAATTTGCCCCTAACAACGACATATCTGCCCGCAGGGTCTGCATCGATCTGAGAAATGATACAAGGTACATGTTTACCAATAAGAAGTGATTTAGCATGAAACTTTGAGTGATAGACCTCACCAACCCATCTAGCCTGCAAGCGTGAATGGTCCGATACTCTCAAGTGGGTCTCCTGAAGGAAAGCAATATCTACTTTTAGCTGCTGTAAAGGTGTCAGAACTTTCTTACATTTCACAGAATGGTTCATCCCCTTAACATTCCAGCTCACAAATTAAATTGGACATGTAGCTATCCCGCCTGTAATCACACTCTGTGCCATGACAAAAAAATAAAGAGTATATCTAAAGACAGATAGTAATTTGCATTTTAGGCCCCCATCATTACGTAAGTCAAGGCAAAAAAAACAAGTGCAGAAAAAAAACACAATAAAAAAATAGTCAGAACGTACTAAGACCCTCATTTCCCTTCCCATCTCACCCAACTTAACTGGGTTCAAGCTTCTCCCCAACATAGAATATCCACACATTGTGCTTATAATAGGGGAACTAACCAGCTAAACACTAAACTCAACAGAACATGAAAAAACTATTAGGCGTAGATATCAAAACGTAAAACAATCACTTCCAAAAAGGTTTGGTAAACTGACATTAACCTCCAGTTATTTATGCTTGTACACACATCAATGACAGGAAGAGACAGCTAGATACTACAGCAAACCTCTCCAGGTAGGCTTAACATTTGGTGTGATGTGCATACACACACACACACACACACACACACACACACACACACACACACACACACACACCTTGACATTGTGACACTGACTTGGCACTTAATACCCCGAATGGGTGTAAAGATTAAGTTTATGCAAGGTCACATCAGCTATAGAGATAAGTAGCCGCCTGCGTTTGTTGAAAACAACATTACAGGCTAAACACACTGAACGTATCCGTAACTGTTACCTAAATGACACAGGTAGTGTAAAAATAGTGTATAGCCTGCTGTAAACAGTCCAGAGTAGTAGGCGTGGACTGACATTAAATTGACATCATCATGGCACTTACTCAAATCACCTGATTTATGAGTTTGTCAGACGGTCAGTAGTCGTCGCTTGCCTTGTAATGTCCTGGTAAATGTACTTCTGGGCTTCATCAGGCGAGGTGAAAAATGTCTCCACTCCATTGTGTGTGATACGAAGACGTGCCGGGTGAAGTATGCCAAACCGGAGCCCCTCAGTCCCACGCAGCTGCTGTCTAATGCCATTGAATGCTGCTCGTGCACGGGCAATTCTTGCTGTGTAATCCGGGAAGACCTAGACAGTTATGTTGTTCACCTTCACCCTCCGCCGTTCTCTGGCAAGACGCAGGATATTGGAGCAGTCATGAAAGTAATGAAGTCGGGCCACGATGGCTCTTGGGCCCCCTTGGGCCCCCTTGGGGCCCCTGGTTTTGGGGGCGGTTGTACAGTCCGGTGTGCTCTATCCACTAGAGGGGCATTTTCCAGCTGGAAAGCTTCTTTCAGCAGCACAGAGACTGCAATTGTGCTACAATTATGGCCCTCTGGCACCCCAACGATTCGTATATTGTTGCGCCTGGATCTACCTTCCAGGTCCTCACATTTATCTTCTAAAGCAGTCACCTGGGTTGAGAGCCGTTGCACAGTGAGCTGTAGAGCCACGATGTCATCTGAGCATCCAGAAAGTCCCCTCTCCATCTCCATGGTGTTCCCCATCGCGGTCACCTCGTTTTTTATAGCAGCCTTGAAGTTAGAGAGCTCCATCTTGGCACCTTGTATCTCTGATTTAATGCCAGACATTTCACTTTCAAGTACCGCCCGAATCTCATCACTGAAAACAGTCACAAAGTCTGCACGTAGCGATGACAAGAGTTAATTTTTAAGGTCCGTGATGTCGGGCCTTCTGCTGACGGAGACGCCATAGCGGGGTTACCTGAGTCACTCGAGGCCCCGGAGGGGGACAGCGTGCTGGTCTTAACAGGTCCGGTCGCTAACGAGTTAGTATTCCAATTTTTTGTGTTTCTACCAGGGTTATAATTGTTAACGTTAACGAACGAAATAACGAAAACTAGGTGGGAAAAAACATTGATCGTTAACTGAAATAATAATAAAAACGTGGCATTATAAAAAAACAATAACTAAACTAAAACTGTAATGTCTGTTTGCAAAACTAACTAAAATAAAATAAAATAATCGAGTAAATGTCCTTAGTTTTCGTCTTTGTCAATGTCTTTCACAGACCAAATAACGTTATTTTCAGAGTTGACATTTCCGACCATAGACCTTTTTATTCAGTCTGCTGTAGACAGTGTTGGGCAAGTTACTTCAAAAATGTAATACATTATAGATTACTAGTTACTGTCATTTGAGAGTAATTAGTTATATTACAATATTACTGTCTCTGAATTGTAATGCGTTAATGCGTTTCACTACTTTTGCTTTACTTTTGAGTTACTTTCGCCAAAATACCAGCAGAAGTTTGACTTGGCAGTGAGCTTGTGAATTTCATCACTGGATCAATAAAGTCTCCTCTTTACCCACTTTAATACATCATAGATTATTCATAATATTTGTATAATTAATATGGATATGCAAAGTAACTAAAGCTATAAAAATAGATAAGTAAAACGTACAATATGCAAGTAGGAGAAAATAAAAATACTCAATTAAAAGTAGGCCTACCTTACAGTTGTATTAAAGTACGGCATTGTTGTTAAATGTTTGTTTAAAGCACTTTGAATAAGAAAGTCATGTTGTTTAGTTTAAAACAGTCTAAAGGAAATGGTCAATTGTAGTGCGATTAAAACTCACTATTTACATTATTTACAGTAGATTTACAGCTGACATGTGAAAAGGTACACAACCTTATTTAACAGTAATTTAGTTTTACTGCAAACCATCACAGGAAGTGCTTTTATTTTGAAGTAGCCTACACGGAAGTTGTCTGTTGTGTACTCTTGCTAGCCAAGGGGGTAAGCTTCGCTTCAGAACTCAAGCCATCTATGGCGCCATTTTGTTGCGGCTGTTAGCATTCCGCTGACCGCCATTTTTTTTTATGTCACTTGACGGCGAATAACTTTACATCAGAAATGTTTGAAGACTCTATTTGTCTGTTGTTTAGTTCCAAAGAAACACGACAATGTATAAAAGGCTTCATTACCTTGTACCTCACGTTATGGCTCCGTAGCAGACGTTTTTATAAATATAAGCTAACGATTGTGTCATAACCAAGTGACTTACTGTCGCATAGTAGAGGAATTACCGTACAGTACAGGAGAAGCTCACAGGCAGTTTCGACTTACATAAGCTGTTTAGGTTTAATTACTAATGTTAACTAGCATGTTAGTTAGCAATAATTAGCCTGTGCCCATGTTATTTCCTTACATCCACCTACACTCTCCGTATCTGTAAGATTGGAAATGATTGAGATTTCTCTTGGCACAACTACCAGAAGACTTCCAACTTTCAGACACGTTGCTCACGTCATATTCTCTCAGTTGGAGGCTGCGCAGTAAAGCTGGCCATCACCGGAAAAGTGCTTCTAATAGCTTTCACTGGTCTCCGTCCAGAGCAACGGGGTCTGTTGGTCCATTATATACTGTCTATGTTGCTAGCTTGTGTTGAGACGAACGTGAGACCCTAGATGCAAACATCTCCGTCAAGCTAAGTTGCTCACTTTCTTGTGTGTAAAACTGCAACATATTGAGCAGTAAATGGTCACAGTAAAAGACAAGCGTTTTTGGTCGTCATTCAAGCAGTTCCACTACAGGCATAGTTACTCTCCACGGCTGATAAAACTGCAATGATATTTATGTGTACTAGCAAGCCTAAACATTAATTCCCGACATGTTTAAATCTGTCAGCGGCTCGGACACACTGCTGTCTGCGCTGACGTACCGTCACCTGTTGGGACACAGATGTTATGGAATAATACTCTTTTAATACTTTTTTTTCATGTGAACAAACGTTTCGCGGTGTTGGGAAATTCTTAAAAAGTGTTAAAATGCGTTGTAACTCGCGTTACTGAGATTGTAACGGGTATAATATTACCGAAATTTAATTAGTAATGCGTTATATTACTGTGTTTCAGCAAAAAGGAATACATTACTGTAATTGTGTTACTTTTGTAACGCGTTACTCCCAACACTGGCTGTAGACATAAGATGAAAAATGAGATTCAGCCTATAGTTTCCGACCGGGAACCCAGAAATTCCGACATACCACATCAAATTGAACACAATATGTCAGTACCCCTCGCCTGGCATCATACATAGATATATACACTACATGTCGCCTTGACTACGTCAGTTCATTGGAACGAATGCGTCAACAAAGCCGCCATCTTGGAACAGGGGAGTCACTTCTCTTTAATGCATCAGCGTCAATGTAGGTAAAGGGCTAACGGAAATAAAATCACCATAAATCGTCATAACTCTGTCTTTGGCTGGTCCGATCTAGATCAGCGGGGACCGGCGCAGCAGCGAGGCGAAGCAGTGTTTTTGCCCGGGGGAAGAGACGCTGCGGCCAGCCACGGAGCTCTCCGCCTCCCGCTGCCACCGGAGCTCAGATTGCTGGTCGAAGGCGGAATATATATCATGAAACACATTGTCACCTGTTAAATGTTATCCATTGCTGTTTGTTCTTTTCATTTCCTCTATCGAACATCATTAAGCAGTACAAAAGTCCGGCATCTTAAGCGTTGATCTTAATGCGGGAAAACTTCGGACCCCTGTTCCAAGATGGCGGCGGTTTTGACGTATGTTTATAACCTCAAGGCGACATCTAGTGTATATATCTATGGGCATCATAGCGGTACCGAAAGTCGGAAGAAAGCGGCAAAGTCCTATTTGATTATGGCTGTGTCAGATAAAAGCAAGTGCCTCGCGGTGGAAGGTGGTAAAATAAGTGGACAATTAATTAAAGGGAAAAATCCCACGAATTTGAAAGTGCATTTGAGAAGCTCGCACAAGGAGGCTAACCTAGCTTACCTTAACAAGCAGTGACAGGGCAAGGAGAACGCAAAGCCCCCTTCCTTGCCCCTGCCCCTTCCCCCAAAACAGAAGCTAACCCTGGGCTGGTACAGGGCATGGATGTATGGGTACAAGGCCAGGCAGCAGGACAGAGAACACTACAGGAGGGCTTTCACCGGCGTGAGGAAGCGTGGGATATATGTGTATTGATACTGGGATATCTAGCTACACAACTGCGTGAGTCGATTGACTTCAAAAAGTTCGCCACTTTACTCGAACCAAAGTTCGAGCCTGTGGCTAGTTTTTTCCTGGAACACGTCACTTGCACATTTTGCACTTACTGCAGCGTCTTGTGTAGACTGTTTACATATTTGTGCTCATCATCATATGTACATTTTATGTACTGGTGTTATTAATAGGTTACATTGTGAATACATATTTCTAAAATTGTATGATGTTTTTGTTGAGTTATTATTACACAATACTTTTTTCAGACCTTTTTGAATCTTGCCCCCGACAAATAACCCATATTACAAAAAAAGACTAAAACTAAACTAAAACTAACCATTTTCAAAAAAATAAATAAACTAAACTAGTAAACCCGCTTTAAAAACTAATTAAAACTAAACTGAATTTGAAAACAAAAAGTAAAAACGAAATAAAAATATAAACTATTGAAAAATGCAAAACTATAATAACCTTGGTTTCTACCTGACATGTTTTGTTTGCCTTCGGTTAGTGAGCAAGTTAAATGAAAGATTGTGGTTTTTTTTGGCGATATTGCGCCAGAATAACAGTTAAATGATAAAATGTTCCCGAAAAGCTCCGCAAAACACAGCTACTCCATTGCTCGCTTACTAGCGCCCCCGTTTATGTATTTCTTCTTATGGTCGTTTAACTTGGTATGTTCAAGTAAAAAAATACACATTTCAAAGCTTATTTTCAGCATTTCCTTCCTAATCAAGTAAACTAATGATAACGTTATATTGCAATAGTAATCGTAGCATTGGAAATCACAATCGCAATATGATTTTTTCTCCAAATCGTGCAGCCCTAGTAGTGTGCTCTCTCTTTGTGTAAATGTTTTACTGTATATTTCCATCTGCATGGGCAGCAGTGTCTCCCTGCAGTCTGTTAGAGTCCCACCAGCAGCAATGTGTCTGAGGTTGGCAGCCACGTGACCTCTCTTCCTTTATAAACTGTGACTGCTCTAGGTGGCTAATATACTTTTTGGCCTTCCTTTTGAAGTCAGTCCCTTCTTTCTTTATTTCTGTCACTTTGCGGAACTGAAATGTATGACTAACCACATCAAGCCTTCACAAATGCTGCTAACCTTCTTCTTTAGGGTCTTTTCTCACCAGCCACAGTCTGAGACATTTTACCTATTGACTTATACTTTAACATATGTATACAGTATATGTAAATGTAGAGTTGGCACTTGCACGCTCACATGCCCACAAATTCACTGTAATTTCAGGGTGATAAATCAAAAGCGTCACCAAAAACTGGAAAAACTGTCCTCATACGTAATATATATTAATGGGTCATTATTATTGATGCATCAACAAGTAGAAGCCTTTTAATGGTGTAGCTGTTAGTACTCAAGTACAATTAGTAGTAGTTTACTTGAATAGCAGGTAGCTACATTCCACCACTGGGAGGAAGGAAGGCCAGCAAGGACACAAGCTTTCAAATACTGTTATCAAATATAACTCGAAGAAAGAAAATAAGAAAATAAGAGAGAGAGCGTAATTTTTGGCTGTGCCGGAAGCTTTGATTGTGAAGCAGAGCAGGCATGTTATACACAGACAAGTTAAGACGCAGACGAAAAAAACACTTGATGAGAATGTAGATTTGCCAGCAGATCAGATGTGATGTTAAACCTCTGTCATCCCAACATAGTATTTAGAATAATAGTTTGATAACAAAACGGTCACATTAGAATAGACGCAGTAGTTAAGATCTGTCTCTCTTCATTCATTCAAAACTAATTCTAGTCATGTGGCTGATATATATGTAAGGTGACTTTGACTTTTGAGTATCAAAGCATTTCAAACTCTGTCCTTTCCAGAGGCGCAGACACCTTCCAGTGATTTCAAATTGTGACAGAGATGTCAATGCACATCTGTGTTGTCTGAGGACCGGGCAACATTTCTGTCATTTTTCCAGCTTCGAGAGCTGCTATAACTCCACTGGATGTGTACTTCCGCAGTTCCCCACTGTGAGATTCTACGTCCTCCAGTGGTTTTTAAAGTGATTAAGTAAGATTAACAGCCAGCTGGTGTCGTCTCCATGAACCGCAATTAGGCAATTCAGCATGATGGTTCAAAAGAGGACACGTACTAGATAAAGATTTGAAAGCTGTACAACCCTTCTCATTTGCCTGCCTTTTCTTCTTGTGTTCTTCTTGTGTTCAGGAAGTTTATGGGCGTCGACAAAGAGCCTTTGGGCCCCATGTGGGTGTTTAACCCCCAGCCAATAACAGTGTGAAGGGTGTGCAGCCCCCTATCTTTTCCAGGCGGTGGAATACCGTCGCTTTGTCACCCACCTCAGCGTCTGATACTGACGCACAAGGCACACTCCAGCACCTGGGTTGTAACGTCGTTGTGTTTTTATGCCTTTCCCCTGCTTTCCCCTATTTGTGGGTAAGAATGTAATCGTAACCGAACATTATGTTTTATTCCTCTGATTTACAGCTTTGTTATGGCTAATGCCGATCCCTCTCTTCTCTCTCTCTCTATCGCTCTCTCTCTCTCCCTCTCTCTCTCTCACTAAAGAGAGAGAGAGAGGAAGAGTTGCCGATTTTTAACCCTTCGGAAGCAAGTCATCCAGCTGAGTTTTACCAGCAGGTAAATATAGACCTCCGGGCACTTGGGCCATTCGTCTGCATGTACGGCAGTACAGAAAATCGAAGAAAAACGTTCCCTTAAGTTTAGGGTGAAAAGACGTCCCGGTTTGACCGTGACAGTCCCGATTTTCAGTTGCGTGTCCCGAGTCCCGACAAAAGCCTGTCGGGACGCTAAAATGTCACGGTTTACACCAACCACTATGAAATTGTCCCGGTTGTCAGCGATTACATAGCCGACGTGGTCTCATTATAGCCCGATCATTAACCGTTAACCCATGTAGAAAGACTAATAAAGCGTCCAGTGTATGATTTTAACAATGTGTGTGTTAGTCAATCGTCTGTGTCTAATCTGTGTAGCCAGCGTTACAATGTATATTTGTAAACATTGTTGCAATGCCTCTTTTTATCTGTCGTTTTAACCATTATTATTATTATTATTATTATTATTATTATTATTATTATTATTATTATTTTTCTGCAAAAAAATTGGTTATCACTGTGCAAATTCTGATTTGAACACAACTTGTGCATAATGATGTACCCACCTTACCTAATGCTTTAGTTGATTTGTTGTTCATGCATGAGGGGTCATGAATGAGAGGCTATGAACTCATGTCAATTCCTGATGATGATTCATAAGATGTAAAGGAATGAAGTAATGCACAAATCATTAATCATTCATGCATGAATTCATAATTCAAGTACCCTTACCGTGAAGTGTTACCATAACTTTACAGTATTTCAAGCCTGTGACAATAGTTCCAAATAATTTGTTTCGTGCCATGCAATGAAAAATACATTTTCACAAAGGGTGCATTTTCCAAATGAATGCTTTAATTCTGAAAAATAAAGTTGGTCGCACACGAAACTCACTCAATGCCTTTAATATTATTTCTAAGATATGTAGTCTACATACCAAGAAAATTCCTGAATATTAACTGAGATACCCCATTATGTTGTGAGCAGTAGGCCTACATGTGCTGTTGGCAAAATTGTGTCTAATCTGTCTGCGTCTAACCTGGGCTGGCACATGTTCACGTTGAAAAGTGTGCGCGTGCACGAGAACTACGGTCACGCGCAAAGTGTCCCGGTTTTAGTTCCGGGAAATCTGGTCACCCTACTTAAGTTACCCATTCGCGCTAGCTAACTTTGATTGACAAGGTGCTACCAAACAACATAATTTTAATTTTACTTTGATGAAGTGAAAGCACACAGCGAGAGGTTCAAAGTTTAAGATGAAAACATGGAGAGGGAACAAGTTCACGGCTATTTTAATTTACACAGGTCCATGGTTAGCATCACTAGGCCTCTTTGATGATTGACAGGTCGGTGTGTAACCATGCCCTAAAGCACCCCCTGCTTCATCATCTTTTTTTAAATAAATAGTACCATATTTACAAAATGTCATGCTGTATTGACAAAGGCTTGAAACTAGCAACCATAAATTTGTTAGAAAAATGTTGACTGAGGTAATATATCAAGTAAGAAGTAGGCTCATTTTCTCATAGACTTCTATAGAAACAGACTTCTTTTTGGAGGCAGTGGAGTTGCCACCTGCTGGAAATTTGAAAAAAGGTTTAGGGCACTTCCGCATTGGGTTAACTTTTCATCACTGGAAGTTGCAGTTGTGTATTAAACCTTTTTTAAGTGTAAAAAGAAATCTGTATTTTAATGCAGATCTGGAGTCAGATGTAGATCAAAATAACACATTGTATTGCCTTGAGCAATGATGTTCACTTATGACCTCGGGAACACATATCTGTAATAAAATATCCTCAACTCAAGGTTGGCATACTGGACTGTGACTTTATTCAAAATATAGTTTGAACATGGTAAAAAAAATCTCATATTTTGTCTATAATTAATTAAAAATGAACAGTGTATAAGCACATAAGGCCATGGCATGTACTCCGGCAGAGGTTGTTCCAAAAATGCACCGTCCATCTGACCAAATGCACGCCCTGTTCTTTTTGCTAACACGCAGTAGAGAAAACTGTGCTACAGATAATTATGACACCAAACTGTCACTTCACTTTACCATGATGTAATGTGAGGAAGCATTTTGGATTTAACACCATAGGTGGGAAAATGTGAATAAAGGTAGGGCTGTTTGTTTGGCAGAGTTAGCTTCACCCTGTCAAATCACCTTCTATTTGTTTTTTCTGGAGCTTTCAACCATATCTTCCACTCACAAAAGAAGGCTGTGAGATACAGAAAGCTCCGGGAGAAAGGCAGTCAGTGAACCTTGAGTTTAGAATATAAATTGAAGTGATGGTTCGGAGTAATTTCACCCTAGGGTCCTTTGCACCATGACCTCGAGCCAAACACCCCCCCAGAAGTTTTTTTCACCTGGGTCGAACATTGGGAGAGTTAGTGTAGAGTAGCGTTATCAGCTGAATAGCTTAGCGCAGGGGCTAATGGACCCACGTTTGTATCTCGTAAATAACCCCACTAATAATGCCCGAAATGATACCAAACTTCTACACTAGTACAAATAGGTTATGCACTCATAAAACGATGGATTGGAAAGTTTGTAAGTACACCAGAAGTTTATGAACACTTGCCTGCTCTCTTCTGCTCTCTTCTGCTCTCTGTTGCTGCTGCTGCTGCTGCTACCTGCAGTTAGACGAGTGCTTAGGGCCGTCTACAAATTACTACACCGAAAAAAGATACAACAAAAATAATTATTAATTTAATGATTAAATAAGGTAATGTCTCCAAACTTACCTCAGTTATTACTTGTCTCCTGCTAGTTATACTACAGCACTTACTTTAAAAAAAAAAGTTAAATTAAAAAATATTTTTGTTGCATCTCTTTTCAGTGTTGTAATTTGTAGACAGCCCTAAGCACTCGTCTTACTGCCGGCAGCAGCAACAACAACAGCAGAGAGCAGAAGCCAGCAGGCAAGTGTTCATAAACTTCTGGTGTACTTACAAACCTTCCAATCCATCGTTTTATGAGTACATAACCTATATGTACTACTGTAGACGTTTGGTATTATTTCGGGCATTATTAGTGGGGTCATTTACCAGATACAAACGTGGGTCCATTAGCCCCTGCGCTAAGCTATTCAGCTGATAACGCTGCTACGCTAACTCTCCCAATGTTAGACCCAGGTGAGAAAAGCTTCTGGGGGAGTGTTTGGCTCGAGGTCATGGTGCAAAGGTCCCTAGGGTGAAATTACTCGGAACCATCACTTTAATAGGATTGTGCAGCCTTTGTGGAGGTTTGTGTAATCATAGTTTTTTTCTGGTTTGTTCTGTTTTGTCCACATAAAACAATGCTGTAATCAAATGTGAAAGGTGCTGGAAAAAGAAAATGTACTGTTACATAATATGCAGCAGCAGTAGTAAAATACAGCCACTGTACCTGTCAACAGCAATAGCAACCAGAGTGAAGACCGATGCTGACACGGAGATCCCTTGAACCATGCCGCTCATTTTGCAGACCAGGCTTCCAAAAGGCCATCCTGTTGACAAGAAAGATGCATTCAGCTGATATACCTCTATGACAACGCCTCAGGACAGACCAGCTGTTCATGTATGATTTCAAACTAATTCACATACCCAATCAAATCAGAGTACAGGGGAGCGGGAAGCAATAGCCATAATATCCTATCTATAAGTGTATTCAGGGGGAACAATCCCTTTTTTATTTGTGCTTAATCAGGACTGCTGAAGACTAGAGATGCTGACAGTGTCTGTGTCTTATTGTGGCTGACTTAAAATAATCAGTCTGCAAACTGTCATCAGTATAACCTCTGGCTTCTGTAACCCATACTCGTGCCTAATTGTCATATGCTTTTATTACAAAGGTTGAATGATGATTTAAAGCTTTCGGGGGTCACTGCAGTGGTTAATTGTATAAGTGAGGTACAAATTAATTGAAACATTTGTGGAGCTTGATTCTGGGTACTAGAAATCAGAATCTCAGCCTTTGCTGCTGCTTCGACTTGACCATTCTTATTTGAATTTGTCTTGTGAGTACCACAAATTCATGACAATACACTTGGTGGAGTACCCCTTTGAAAGGGAGGGTTTGATGGGCAACAGGATTAGAGTTTATAGTGATGGAAAAAGTTCTTCTCAGCAAGCCAAGACATTTCATAAAATTAAATGATCCACATTTCATATCATCTGATAATACAGCATTTTTTTGGTTTGCAAAAGATTTTGCTAGAAGTTTGCCTAGAACATATTTTCTAGTGGTTTGATTTCACTGATATTAAAAGACCAGATTGAACATACAATAAACTAGAAGTGTACTCAGACAACGCAGACCTCCGCCAAGGCAAAATGCCCTAACTCACGAAAGTACAGAAAAATAATTTGTGTATCTGCGCATGATCGGATCTGCTACAAAATTGAATGTGTTCTTCCTTGGCCCGTGCTACACCTTCCCACCTAGTTTCATGAAAATCGGGCAGTAGTTTTTCCGTAATCAAACAAACTGCATCAAAAACATAACCTCCTTGGCAGAGTAGCCATTAGCCATAAGTAGCCATTAGTGCAGTTGTCTTTTTACTATGTAGTTTGTCCCTAAACATTTAAACCCCTTACAAACATGTATCTGCAAATACCCTTTAAGTTCATGATCAATCTGTGTTGTCTACACAGTGGAAGAATTGCTTTATGTCGGCTTGAGTTCCGAGAGTGACAATGCTGAAGCTTGTGCCAGCACTACTTATTTACTCTGCCCTGATTTTGCACTGCCCTGCTCTGCATTTAAATTATAAATTTAAACTTTAACCATGGTTTTTGCTGACATTTCAAAGCATGTCCAGTCAGATTACAGATGACCAAGAGACTTAAAGGCAGAGAAACCGTAATAATTAACTGAAATGGCGGCTCCTTCGTTTTTTATTATACTTTTTTCAAGGAACATACATCTTTAGTGTAGAAACCACTAATTAACACTGCCTATCCGCAGCCCTCCAGAGCAGATACGCAGAGCTTCTATTTTTGCCGAACGCCGGACAGCTCCGCAGCAATTCAGCACAGATTTTGTGGGACAGGAAGTCGAGCACAGAAACAAAATAAAACATCCAGTTAATTTTCAAAATAAAATACACCGTGCTCACGGCGGATCATATTTCAGCAGGTCAGCACAGATTTGTTTCCCCTCTACTCCTCTGGATGGAAACAAACTGTTGTTGGTTTTGTGGTTCTGTTTATAGAAACTACATCTTGTTATATCGCGCGAATCGCAATCATACATGAATTCGCAATCTCGTGCGTCCTTTTGACTTCAGCTGTCAGTCATGGCCGCAGCCATTCCGCAACAAATCCAGACCTGGTGGGAGCCGATCCACAGCAGTTGGTGGAAATTGCGGGTAAGGCTCTGAAGAATCGTGAGCTGCCTACCAACCAACTCTTACTGTTTTTTTGTTTTCAAGAACACTATTAATATTACACACATTAGACCCTAATTGATTTCCAAAAACAATTCAGCTGTTAGATTTATATCCACAGAAATATGCAAAAGGTTTTAAATACTAAGTTAATGTGACACTAATACAACGCATGTGTTATTTATTAAGCTGCAGAAGTTATGCAAGTGTGATAATGCAGTCCCATTATCCACAATATCCTTAAAAGCAAATTGATGGTTGTTGAGGTGATAAAAAGAACACATTTGGGTGACATTGTCGCTTTCATCTCTTTGTGTTTCTTCTGTTATGAGGGAATTGCTATTGGCCAATAAGCATTGATGCAGATGACAAAACCCTGTTAAATGTCCATTAAAGCATTATGTGCTGGCAACATCCTGATGTTGCAGAAGATAAAAGCTTTCTTTGAGAGACAATGCTCAGATTGCTTGTTGTCCAGTCTTACCAGAGCACTCAGGGGCCAAACAAGAGGCTCATATTCACACTACAACTACACAGTGACAGAAAGCAGCACATAATGCTCTAAGTAACTGATCTCTCATCGTGGGTTTTACTCAACAACATAAACCACAAACACACACTTCACATCACTGATAAACATGTCCAGAGGATATTCATATCTTCTATGAAATCACTTTTTTTGGAGTCCCTGAAGTCTAGAAAATGTATTTTGAACCAACACTTCCATGTCCCTCCGACTGGTGTGCCGTGTTCAGCTGTATACACTCGGCATCACTATCCTATTAGAGTCAGATTCATTGCCCGGTCAAATGTCATTGACTGTCTGAATGTCCCACTCGCTGCTGTTAAAATGCATTGCACAGCATGAGGCTGTCATCACAAAGCTTTCTGGTAGACTGTGATGGGCTCTGCCCATTGGCTGGTTGATACTGTGCTTCATGTTACAGCTGACTGAGTTCAATTTTCATCTCTGTGACTTTACCCTTTATATCCAGGTGTCACTTTCTCTGCTACGCCCACTCTGTTTAGATCTGATAAGTGCTCCTCTGACTGCTGTGCTTCCAGCAGGCTCTTCCCTCAGCTTCTTGGTCTACTCCTTTCTTCCCTCATTGCTCAGTTTGGTTGAATGATCAGCTGTAGGAAAAATCTTACTTCCATATCCGTTGAATGCCAGTCAACAGAATGACTTGTGGTTGCTCTCCCTCCCCCTCCTGTAATGGATATGCCACATAACATAGTTGGGTGGACAAAATGAGAAGCAAATTACCCTACAGTAGACTGCAGTAAATAGCAATTTGGTGAAGCTTTGAATGTTCCTTTAAAAGATCTTCTCAAAGCACGTTTTAATATAAAAAGTTTAACTACTGGATACACAATGTTTCCGTTCTCTTTGTGCGTGCACTAGAAGTGTCAAGTTTCCACATCACTCACACACATCAACATCAACACTGCAACTCCTCACTCCCTAACTATAAGCTTTATCAAATAGAAGAGTTTTAAGTTCATTCTTGAAAGTGATTACAACAGGATTGAATGGTCAATAGTGTCAAATGCAGCACTAAGATCTAGTAAAACAAGAATGGAGACAAGTCCTTTGTCTGCAGCAGTTAAAAGGTCGTTAGTAATTTTCACCAGTGCCGTCTCTGTGCTATGATGCTTTCTAAATCCTGATTGAAAGTCATCAAATAAACTATTTTAGAAAATCACATAACTGATTAGCAACCACCTTCTCAAGGATCTTGGAGAGAATGGGAAGGTTAGATATAGGTCTATAGTTTGCTAAGACCTCAGGATCGAGGGTGGGTTTTTTCAGAAGAGGTTTTATCACAGCTACTTTAAATGACTACGGTACATAACCTGTTAATAGAGACATATTGATCATATCTAGTAATGAAGTGTTTACCACGGGTAACGCTTCTTTGAGTAATCTCGTTGGGATGGGGTCTAAGAGACAGGTAGATGGCTTAGCTGAGGATATCTTTAACATTAATTGTTGAAGGTCTATAGGATAAAAGCAGTCTAAGTATATGTCAAGACTAGTCGTTATTTCTAGCGACTGCGTTTAAAGGTGAACCGTTAGAAGTTGAGGGCAAAAGGTGATGAATTTTATCTCTAATTGTTATAATTTTATCATTAAAGAAGCTCATGAAGTCATCACTACTCAGAGCTAGAGGAATAGATGGCTCAGTAGAGCTGTGGCTATCTGTCAGCCTGGTACAGTGCTGAAATGAAATCTTGGGTTGTTCTTGTTTTCTTCTATTAGTGATGAGTAATAGTCTGATCTGGCCTTTCTTAGGGCCTTCCTATAGGTTTTGAGACTCTCTTACCAATCCAAACAGGATTCTTCCACTTTTGTGGAACGCCACTTACATTCGAGGTTTCGCGAGATTTGTTTTAATTTGCGAGTTTGGGAGTTATACCAAGGTGCTAATTTCCTTTGCTTTATCATCTTCTTTTTCAGGGTAGCAACGGAGTCTAAGGTCGTCCGTAGGCAAGTCGTAGCACCGTCTACAAATGTATCAATTTGAGAGGGACTGAGGTTAACATAGAGGTCCTCTGTTATGTTAAGGCATGACATAGAGTCGATTGCTGTTGGAATATCTTCTTTAAATTTAGCTATAGCACTGTCAGATAGGCATCTGGTGTAGAAGCTTTTATCTAATTTAATATAGTCAGGTAGTAAGAATTCGAAAGTGATTAAAGAATGATCTGTTAATACCGAATTCTGCGGAAATATTATTAAATCTTCAATTTCAATACCATATACCAGCACAAGGTCGAGGGTGTGGTTAAAACAGTGCATCGCCTTGTGCACACTCTGACTGAAACCGATTGAATCCAGTAGTGAGTTGAAAGCAGTACTAAGGCTATCATTGATATCAACTCGTTTACCAATAATGCTTTAGAGGACAGAGATCTAATATTTAATAGTCCACATCTAATTTTCCTATTTTGTTCTATCGTTGCAGTCGTTTTAATTCCAATTAGGTTGTTAAGTATAGCGCATCTTTTGTTTACCTTTGATTTAACCGATCTGAGTCGGGGAACAGACACCGTGCTTATTAGACTATGAGTGGGTGACTGCTCCAACGGAAGCACAGAGGGGCGCGTAGTCCTGCACCCCTGATTACTAATATCAAACTTGGGTTGTCATGGTTTATGTCTGATAAACTCGGTCAGATTTTTTGATATGAGAGCGGCTCCGTCCCAGGTGGGGTGAATGCCGTCTCTCTCCATCAGACCAGGCTTTCCCCAGAACACCCTCCAGTTATTCACATAGCCCACATCATTAGCTGGGCATCACCCCGACAACCAGCGGTGGAAGGATGACGTATGGCTGTACATTTCATCATTGGTCAGGTTTGGCAGGGATCCAGAGAAAACTACTGAGTCCGACATTGTCTTTGCATATGCACAAAGTGACTCAACATTCAATTTAGTGATCTCCGATTTACGACCATTACCCCCTACGTGAAGTATGATCTTACTGTATTTACGGTTCTTTTTAGCCAGCAGCTCTAGGTGGGTTTCTATATCGCCCGCTCTAGCCCCGGGCACACATATGACCGTAGGTACTGTAGCCGCTGGGGCCGCCGGCTTCACATATTGCAGTATAGAGCTCCCAATAACCAGAATTGGCTTCTCAGCGGGTGTATCACTGAGTAGGGAGAAACTGTTAGAGAGGCGAAGACGCTCCGGTTTAGAGCGACCGTCATCATGTGCACTCCCTGGTCTAGATCTAACGCTACGCTTCCCTCTAACGCTACGCTTCCCTACATGGTGCTGGCTAGCTACGGAATCATACGATTCTGATTCCATGGTGCGGAGCCGTGACTCAAATTCACTAAGCCTTGCCTCCAGAGCAGCGAATATACTACATTTATTACATGTATCGTTATCACTAAAGGAGGCAGAGGAATAGGTAAACATTTGACACACAGAGCAAGAAAGAGCAGGAGAGGGAGAGGAATTAGCCATTGCTAATGGCTAAGCTAAAGTAGGGATGGCTGAAGTGAAACTGACGTTCCGAAGCTTTGTCGAGATCCCGAAGCGCAGATGTTTCGAAACACTGATTCAAAGCGTGATTCAAAACACCCATGTCACGTGACTACGGCTAAATGAAACATCGGAGTGTTTCACAAGTGTTTCAACAGGTGGCATGAATCAGCGTTTGATTGACAGGGTCGGGAACACACAATGACACATCAGTATAAAAGTGAAGTCAACGCATATTGACCTTGTGGGTTTTTGTGAGAGGAGTTGGATTTTGAGATAGCGGATTTTTGGTGATATAATGACATTCATAGTGCGAGTTGTTTAGTTATATTTAGGCTTACATTTAAATTTACACATTGACTGATAGGCTAGAGACAGACAGAGTATACATAGTGACACATTAACATATTGATAGGTAGATACATATATAGATACACAGATAGATAGATATATAGATATAGATAGAGATATAGAGATATATAGATATAGATAGATAATTAGGATTGAAATATAATAAACTGTTGGGACATTCATATTTTTGAATAAAAATCTCTAAAGAATTGAGACATTGTGGCTTGATTTATTTTATTAATATTCTTTTGTCATGACCAAAATAACATTATGCACAGTGAGGAACCTACAGGTTACAAGCTTCACATATTAGAAAAATACAATAAAAAATGGCTCATTGTCAAGGTTGTTTAAGATCAACACCTGCAAGTGACCACTAGGTGTCATCGTTGAGACAGGTGTCGGATTGTTTCGAAGCCTCGACACAATATGGCACATTTGCTTCAACGGTTTCATTGTTTCACGAAGCCTCGATCTGCCCACCACTAAGCTAAAGTAGCTAACAGCGTTTTAACAATTGTAAATTCAGCGAGTCAGTCACTGTAAGTGAAGCTAAGTATAAGTGCTTGAGTAAAACAATTGTAATTCAAATGCAATCCAGGCAAATAGCCGCTAGTTTAAACAGTAAAGCAGAGTTCAGTAAGTTTTTGCTGGAGCAGCAAACTAGCGTTTGTAACACGGGAACACCGGAAGTGACACAATACGCTCACCTTACACGTCAGCACGTCAGCCTCCTCCTTTCCTTCCGCTTCGCTACCTTCTTCGTTGCTCTGCCTGGTTGTAGACAAGGGGGTAAGCTTCGCTTCAGAACTCGAGCCATCATGGCGCCATTTTGTTGCTAACTGGCCATCACCTCCTGTTAGCATTCCGCTGACCGCCATTTTTTTTTTACGTCACTTGACTGCAAATAACTTTACATCTGAAGCGTTTCAAGACTCTATTTGTCCGTTGTTTAGTTCCAAAGAAACACGACAATGTATAAAAGGCTTCATTACCTTGTACCTCACGTTATAGCTCCGTAGCAGACGTTTTTGTAAAAATAATAATAACGATTGTGTCATAACCAAGTGACTAACTGTCGCATAGTAGAGGAATTACCGTATAGTACAGGAGAAGCTCGCAGGCAGTTTCGACTTACATGAGATGTTTAGGTTGAATTACTAATGTTAACTAGCATGTTAGTGATCAATAATTAGCCTGTGCCCATGTTATCTCCTTACATACACCTACAGTCTCTGTATCTGTAAGATTGGAAATGATTGAGATTTCTCTTGGCACAGCTACCAGAAGACTTACAACTTTCAGACACGTTGCTCACGTCACATTCTCTCAGTTGGAGGCTGCGCAGTAAAGCTGGCCATCACCGGAAATATGCTTCTAATAGCCTTCACCGGTCTCCGTCCAGAGCAACGGGGTCTATTGGTCCATTATATACTGTCTATGGTTGTAGCGCTACCCTATTACGTGCAGAAGGAATTTGAAAGACAACCGTTTATCCCAGTAGTAGTCCCGTTTAGTACAGTAGGGTTTCCAAACAACTCAGTTTTGAGGGCTCCAAAACGTCAAAGTAGTGTGGACACCAGCAAATGTTATGTGTTTCAAAACGTAGATGTATTATAGATTTCAGGTGAGCACAAAAAACCTTCAGCAAATAAATGTGAAAACAACCAATGTTCAGGAGGCAGGATGAAAAATGTTGGTGTCCTGTGTTGACGTATGAAAATAAGTTTTGTTTCATTCTCTCAGCACCGCTCTTACTCCCTCTCTCTGGCACTAGACACCCATGTGCAGACTGCAGTTCAGTGCGACTGCTGGGGAGCGTGAATCTTTCTTTCTTCTCTCTGACTTTTGAAAAAACAAATCAGTCGTAAAGCCGACAGCAAAGCCCCATTTTACTTTTAATAAAATCAAACAAAGAGCAATGTTCTACGATACTAGAGTAACCTACTTCCTTTTCCAGCTGCTGCAATAAATATGAGGAGAAACAGTCTGCACAAAATCATCTGAGGAGTGTTTGATGGTTATTTATCCGTGCTTTAGAACATAATCACTGCGAAACAATCACAAAATCCGCTTTATTTTTCTCTCCCTACTGTACAAGTAGCTGCAAAACCCTTAGTTATGCTGGTATATAGATGGCCTGGAGTATGTGATGTTAGCTGTTCACTGAACATGACGTGTAAAGACCCGCCCATTTCTAGCACCTTTGGTAATTGTTATGCATTTCTCCCGCGTTGACCCAGTTGATCTCTGATTTGTCATGACCAGGGATATAACGATGTTGACTGGCTTGGTTTGAATTTCCAAAAGGAGGGTTGAACCCTGATCAGACAACTCTAGCCTAACCCTGGTAGGTGGTGTGAAAGAGGTATTAGACAGGTAAAACAGGAGTAAAGTACATCATTTTAAATGTGATAATCTAATGCAAAGCTGATACGCTTTCATTCTTGTTTACTTCTGGTAGCACTAAACTGTCCATAATATTTCAGGATTTAATTTTGAGTTATGTCATTGTAGCAGGGATTAAATGACACAAAGCTTTCCCAGCTGGATTTCCCCAAACTCCATGTCAGACCCTGATTCCTGATTCATAAAATAATGACAGACTGGCTTTGTTTTGCTGCTCTTGTTTAGAGGCATTAGATGTATAATTTGTTGTAGTGTTATCTATTTATTCATTATACCCACAATAAAGTAATCTCTGGAGGTGAATAACGCGATTTAAGCTACATCCACACTACATTTTCATTTTAAAACAGCGTTTGACACAGGAATGGTCACAAATCACTCCAATAATAGCTTGCCTCTGTGCATGTAGGCAGTAGTAGTATTATAAAATGCTGAATTTAACTGCACAACAGCTGCTAGCATCAACAACAAGATCAGAAAAGGCTGTAATTTGTTGTCCACGTTGAATTAACCGCCAGTAGTCAAGGCTGATGTTTGTTTTCTTCCAGAAAAGGGCCAGGGTGCAATTTGTGAAACAAGCCGAGGGGGGGATGTTCTTTGATCATGCAACAAAAAACATGCAAGAATTGAATTCCTCTTCTAATACCATAGATAGTACCAGTCAGCCAGCCATGTTAAAACACTTATTTATGAATTTCAATATTCAAAGGAAAATAATCTCAAAATGAAATAGCATGTGTTGTCAAAATAAAATACAACACTTTCAAGCCGGTGGATAAAAAGTAATTCAGCAGTGGCAGGGATATATAGACCAGAAAGGGGGAAATCCCCCCGAATAATTGCACCTCACATCACATGACAGCACCGTGAGCCGTTGGTCGTTGTTGGTGGTTCAGTTACCCAAGAATAGGTGACTTTGAGCCGGGTACAGAACACTGCGAGCTGCCGGTCACTTCGGCAGAGATTACAGTTTAGTTTAGGCAAGAAAAGTGAGTATTATGCTGCGACGAAAGTTAACGTGGTTGTCTGCTTCATTGTTTTAAAAGCTCTTCGTTTCTGACTGTCCAGATTAAACTGCAACCTTGTAGTTTTCAAACTAAAACTGTCAGCAGCGTTTCCAAACTTACAAACATACTACATACTACAAACATTTTAGGTATTCGGAAATGCCAGAGAATTGAGAATGACAGGCGTAAACGTAGCAAATGTTTAAAAAAGATTTTACAACAAATATGTATGTGTGGATGTAGGCTGAGTTGATCCACAGTCACTGAATAACAAAAGAATAAGCTGTGATTGCTCAGAGCATTCTTTTGTCAGTCAATTGACATTTAATAAAAGAGACGTGCTTGCCGGCTTTTTTTTGTTAGTATTTTCAAGCTGACTCTTCACACTAAGTTAGATCCAAATTTTAATGCCTTTTAGGAGGTTCCAGGTTTATTGATTTTTGTAAAATGAATGATCTTGATTTTAGTAAGTTGAGAGAAAACTTGCAACTTTCGGAATTATTATGTCTGGTTTTTAATTGTTTGTTTTAAAACTGATAAAATTAAGTCATTGCAGCTTCTGTAGACAATCTATATGAAAAAGATAAACTCTCAGCCACAATCTCTCGCTCCTGTGAGATTTGTATCATAAAAAGCCAACTGTCAAGTCTAATCAGCCCAATGTGTAAAAATGCCCTGATCTTATTCATGCATGCAGGGAAGTCTGCCTGACTCCACCATGACAATTTCAACTCTTCTGAGCCTTCTTCACTTTTGATCAACACAGGCTGTCAAGAAAACAATAGTTCCTTTTAGGATCGCCTCAAGACTCATGTTGCCTGGGATGGCCTCCAAGTACCTCTTAGTAGTCCATATTAATGCAAGTCTAAACTAAAAAAACAAAAGCAGTCCTGCAGAGAATTAAATACAATCAGTGGTTAGGGATTAGGGAACAAGGTCAATCAAAGGATTAACAGGGCTAGCAGCCCTGTGACGCTGTGATGCATCATGACACATCCAAAAGCTAAATTGTCAGTTGGAGGAAAAATGGAGATATTATTTTGCTGCATCGATCTTTAGAACTAGTGGGGCAAAACATGTCAAAATAGACCTTTGTAGTATGTTGGCCCTTACATCTTAATATTAAACTGTACCTGAGACTGACAGCAATCAAGTAATTCGTTTATGAGGTATCCTTTCATTAACTAAAGTGTTGGACAAGTGAAATGTTTGACCTGTTTTTAGTGCAAGATCAAAAGTCAGGGTATCGACAAAGTTGTTACAATACATCCTGAAGTTAACTTAAATGTCTGTACCACATTTAATATAGTAATTCATCCAATAGTTGCTGAGACATTTCCCTCAATATGTCAGCCTGCTGGTGACGCTAGAGGAAAAGTAAGGGATCACCAGTCATTAGGATTCATCTTTCAGGGTACAATGAATGTCTTATCCAAAGTTTATGGAAATTCTCCTAAAAGCTGTTTAAGTACAGTTTTTTTGAGATATCTTGTCGTCAGACTAAGTGTTGGGAGATTTGGCCTGTTGGTGGCACTAGATTGGATTAAAGTCAAAGTCAGAGCATAAATGCCCCTTCCTAAATTCACAGCAATCCATCAAATAGTTGTAGTTAAGACATTTCAGTCTGGAAAGTGTTAAAATGACCAACTGCATTACCTATATGACCACGCAGCCAGCTTGTTAAACACAACAACAACAGCAACACAATGAAAGCTTCACATTACTGCCCTGCTCACCTGTAATTATGTTGTCAAGAAGTGTTGTGGGCATGCAGAAAATCCCAACCAGGAGGTCACTCACAGCAAGGTTTAAGATGAACAAGTTGGTGACAGTCCGCATGTTTTTGCTCCTCATCACAATGAAACACACCACTCCATTACCCACCATGCACACGAGGAAGATCAGCAGGTAGGACACAATGAAGATGGCTGCTGTGGATGGCTGATGCAGGTAAAATCCAACATAGGTGATGTTGCTCCTGGGTATGACATACTCCACGGAGGAGTTGTAAAATGTCCAGTTGCCATGCAGTTGAGTCAAGTTGTTCTCAAGTCCTTCGTTCATTTTAAATCTGAAAAATAAAGGACGAATAGATGACTTTATGGTGAACCAGCCCACTTTTTAGTGCAATTTCAAAGAATGGCAACTTATTGAACAGATGAGATTTTTAAAAATGCTTGGACTTAAATCCCATTAAAAGACCTTTTGAAAAATGAACAATAATGCATTTTCTGCATTCATGCTAGAAAAAATTTAAACTACATCAAATAATGAAAGCTATACACCATTGCCGAAATGCTTAGTATGTGTTCTATGTTTTGCAAGGTTACATTAATTACATGAAAAAAGGTCTAAACTGATAGAAGTAGAGATTGAGCTGCAGAAACAAAACTGACATATCACCTTTATTATAAGGTTGATCTGCAGAGTCGGGAGAACTATTTCGTCACCATGAGCTACTACCTCTTTCACATTACATGTTGTCATTTGGCTCATTGCTAATATTAAAAATGAAAATAACTAAAATATTGAGTAGTGCAGCTTATTTTAGTTGCAGCACATGTATGACATAGTCCCATCGTTTCCATTAATGTAGTGTGCATAATTCATCGTATCACCAGCTCTTATGTATATATGGAAATCTAGTCTCGCTTTGCCAGACCCTAATCCAAAGTGCACTGCAGGAGAGTCTGGCTACTCCACATAGCATTCGGGGATGGGAGGAAAAGGTGCTCTGGTTTATTGGCATTTCTTTAAACCAATCACAATAGTCTTGGGTGGTGCTAGGCACCGGAGAAAAGCCGC
The DNA here is from genome assembly GCF_004354835.1 of Perca flavescens. Classification (NCBI taxonomy): domain Eukaryota; kingdom Metazoa; phylum Chordata; class Actinopteri; order Perciformes; family Percidae; genus Perca; species Perca flavescens. The sequence goes on from NC_041335.1 coordinate 30,398,234, forward strand.
AGTGCCGCTGCAAAATAGACTCGGAAGGAACTTGTTTTGTGTACTTGTTTTGGGGTACGTTTAAAAGTTGTTTTAGTCATGCAACAGAAAACTCAGATTGGACAGATAGTCTAGCTAGCTGTCTGGATTTCCCCTGCAGATATCTGAGAAAAGGTTAGCCATAGTCCTCATAAATCGACCAGAATTTAAAATGCCAACACAAAGGAAGCCCAAGGCAACAGATATCCAGCCTAAATGAGTGAAATCCTGAAATCCAGCGGATTTTCCGGCGACAACGGAGCAATCCCAGAAGTGGAAGGTCAAGGTTACACGTAGACTAATGGAAATCAGACACTATTGGCGTGCCTATTAATCCTCAGCCTCCCTCTTGTACTTTACTTAAGTTTTATGATTTTCTAAATTCAAGAACAATGCTTATTTATTAATCTTAAAATGCTGATGTTTGTGCCTTAACATATTTACTTAATTATCCATGTCAACTTTTCTGACCGTTTAACAACCCTTTCTTTATGACTTATGCCAACAGAAATGCCTCCTGGTACAAGCCATTATCTGGAGTTTGTCTGCTCGTCACTGGCGGGGACAAACCTCACAATTGGTAAAGTGCTCTATAGGCTAACTGCTGATTTCTTTGTGCGGATGAGCTGAACAAATGTGAATATAAAACATGAATGGGCAAATTTGGGGCTAATTGGAGGAACTGAGGAAGTATAGATTTTGAAAGGTCTTTAATTTGCCAATCCAATTCTGCAGTTTTAATGACTTATTTATAGAAACGCAGATGTGTCCTGGTGGTCTATGTTGTGTGTTGTGTATCTGGGACTATGGCTGAGTTCCAAATCACATACCTTTTCAATTATTTACTGTAGCTACCCTAACAAAGTGTGTACTGTTGCATGCAGTATGCATATAATTGGGAGAGGCTACTTCTTATTAACAAAGAGCCTTGAACTTTTGCACTCTGGCTCATATATGCTGCGCAAAGGATTGTGGGTCAGATGTCAAAAAAGCATGCTGGCTTACATACTGCAAAATACATCAGCAACAATACAATGTATTGAGACAAACTAAACAGTTTTCTGGCATACTAAATAGTGAAGGTACACCTATTTATGACTAAATGTATACACTTTCTAAGATGTTGGTCACAGCCCTTTTTCTCTGAAACCACAAACAAGTCCGCTGCATCCTGCAGACATGAGTTCATGGTGTTTTTCGGTGCTATTCACTTTCCCCTTGCGCTTGCCTAGAAACTCAGCAAGTGTGGACAACGGGCAGCAACATGAGAATCTATAAAATGCACGTAATCTAATAGGGCCTGAGACTGAAATCCCCACAAACATGGGTCCTTTCAAAGAGATGTTTTTTTTAGACAGTAAATGGAAGACCAGTGCCACCCTAAAATGTGATTTTTGCCTACCCCAATGATGTGGTACATCCACAATATTCTTTTTGGATTAGATTTTTTAGGATGTGATGGGTGAGACATTGTGGGATTCAACCCCATTACTCTTCATTTTTGGCCTACATATGATATCTCGAACCCGGTGATGAACCTGGGGTGATTGATGGTTTCAGATGACATCTTCCTGATTACTACTTCCTGCTACTACTTTTAGTCTAACTAAATCCTGTTTCTGTATTAATGTACAGACATATCATGAGTTTAATCAAATTACATCATACCATAGAGCACAGTCTTCCTAATTGATTGATTGCTAAAGATGAGAAAGATAAGATTCCTTATCCATTTTTTACTCATAAGATTAATTGAATTGCTTGCACAGTGCACTGATGGACCCACAGCTAGTGAATTTTTATTAGAATTGTTTGACAAGAGAGGATTCATTATAGTGTGGTGTGGTGGTTCTTGTTCTCTCAGAATGTCAGTCTCTGCAGTGAAATTAGGTAATTCTGGAATTTGAATTAAAATCATTATCCAGTCTAACGTTCTCGGGAGACACTTAATAGCTCTAATTTGTGGCCTTCGCTTTGTGTGCTTTGTTCTCAAACTGAAAGCTTTGGAACTTCAGCACAACTGTCCAGATTAAGTCAGGATTCCTATTTTTTTATCAGAGTATCATTCATAAACAGCATAAGTCTGGGGTTGGATTGGTAGAAGAGCCATGTAAACTCAATATGTTAGAGATCATATGAACCTGCTACCATAACCACTGAGGAAAATATGTGATCTGGATTAAGGTTATCTTCAAACAGTCAGATTCATTAAATGATTAACAATTTTATATATCATATTACTGCAATATGTAAAAATAGGTGACCAAGCTATTTTAAAATGCAAACAAGTAAATGGTTGAAAGAAACCAGGTTGTGCAAAATATCACAGTTATGACATTTTATGTTATGACATTTACCTGTGCAGGATAAACTCTAATTGTCATAAAACCAACAGAGTCCTGTCAGTTTAACGTCATTAAGCGTCCCTTAATTAAATCATGATGTTGTCACACTACTTGCAGTCTCACTAATATAAGCAGCTTACAGATGGAGCCGCTCGAGTGGCAGCCTGTTTCTTCAGCTCTCATAACTTTCTGTGTTTTTGGTGAATGTAATCGCATTTTTTTTATTACTTTATTTTTATCTATTTTAAGACTGATACAAACGATCACCCTGGACTCATATACCTTTCAACATCTTTCAATCATCTGAGCCATAACTGAATTACAACTTTACAATCTAATTAATTTGACAATATTCACATGTCCTCCTCACTAGGTTTTTCTTGCTACCACTACACAGCATTACACATGTATTCTTCCACTTATTTTAAGCTACCGATGATAAGTATTGTTTTTTGCTCATTATAAATGAATAAAAAATGATTCATCTTTGTGTTTTTCGCTCTAAGCTGCTGTTGATATTTCAGTCAATTTCCTTTGTTGCATATAAGAAAATAAGCACTGCAAATACACGATATATATCTGCATTGGCTACACTGAGCATGCTTCTTCAGCTCAAAACACTTCGAGCTCTGCATGGCACATAATGGGAACGGTCAGGGTCAGAGGTTAGCGGATGTTTAGAGGCTAATTGTATGGTATATACAATACAAGCTCAAGACATATGTTTTATTTAAAGCCACCATATTTTTTTTTTTTACTCTATTCCTGTTATTCATGCCCCCAGACTTCCCTGCTGCTACGCCACGGATTTCACGCACAATTTTCATGATTCACATCTGCCTACAGCCAACGGGACTTGCGCCGGTGGATGGAGGAAAGTACCTATGGATGTGCATTTTGTGCCAACGTTGCGCGTAAAGCAGTCGCTGCACTTCACATGCGCTGGTGAAAAATGAAAGGTTTCCAGAGCTGTTTGGATTCCGATTGTTGCTGCTGTTACTGCTGGGAATTTTACGCATCACATTGCGCTTCAGGATGCAAACTTCAGGAGCTGATGCACAAACACGCTGACTGACCACTCCTGGACAAAGACGTGTCTGTGTCCAAATTGCTTTCAGCGCATCAACGCGGACAAAACTGGCTGGACAGACAGAAGGATAGAGAATAAGACGTGCGTGCACCGAAAAGCTTGAGTTACTTACTGACCCGAACGCTCTGCGCCTTGATAACCTATTACAAGCACTTAACGATCTTAGGCTGCAATGAGTCCTATTCACTCTTCGAAAATTAGTTTTTAAAAATAAATTTCACAGACAATTATCCACTGTTTTGACAGTAAATAACGCTAATAAACTACCTTGTCTTACCTTGGTTTATTTCAAATCAAGCTGTTGACGGACTGTGTTCTCCGAGGAAAAGAAAAGTAAATTAAATGTCCACTTTACTCTGACTAAGACATATGTAGATCAAAGAGACAGGAAAAACAAACAGAGCATGGAAAAAAAGAAATAGTTAAGCTCCGTCCGCCAGTCCGGTTTCATGTGCGTCGCTGCGAAGCGCTTCGTGTACAGGATGCGCTCAGCCAGCCGCTCAGAGCGCAAGTGGAGGATTTACAGCCGGATCCGTCCGTGTATTTGATGCGGTGACGTCGGGAGTGAAGGGGGTGGGATTAACGGGTTGAGTGATATCCCCCCTCATCTCTCACAGCTCCTGTCTCTGAAATGTCAAGTCTGCTATTAAACAAAATATCTAATGTGTTGCTGATTATGAGAGGACAGGTCACTGATGGCCTGAGAATTTAATAACATAATGAAATGAAGACATTAAATTAGTTAAACTGCATTAATTTAAAGTATAGCCTACAAAAAGTGAAAAGCATATCTTATGTTTGAATGTTACATTTATTTGTCGAATTCAGAATGCATTTACAGTTTCTCATTTTAATTGATAAAACTTTAGATAGATTATTTTTTCCTCTAGTAGTGCTGGGTGATATTCATCATCAAAATGATATAACAAATCTGTATCTGTCTATATCATTTCTACTGTAATGGCGAAAAAAACAGCGGCCGATCGGCATTACTGCAATATTTATGTCATTTGGACAACGCTTCACATTCTGATCCTAGCACTTATGTTCATTTTGCGCTAACATTTTTATTTGTCTAGTATTTAATTCACACGGGAGTATACAAATAGGCTTTATATAGTTATTTCATATACACTTTTTATTTATCGAATTACCAGAAAACATGCTATATTGTGATATATATAGTTATTGAGATGTGAAATGACCTATATCGGGATAGAAGGCCATATCGTCCAACACTAACACTAACTAGTCATCCTGATGACCTTGATTAATTGATTTTGAAGCCTTATATGCAGAGAGTTTAAATATTTGAGTCGTCTGTATCTGGTGCAAATCAGAACCGCTGTCATGGTGTTTACTCCACCTCCTGTTTGTAGAACCACAGAGGACTTAAAACTTTAATTTGAAGCTGAAAAAAGAGATGTGGACAGGAGTTGTGAAGTGTGACATGAAAGCTGATGATGAATGGCCACAGTCAGCAGCTGGTTGCATACAGAGCACTTGGATTAATGTTGCCTTGCTGTCAAAACCACTTTTGCTGCAGATTGTTTTTAAATCAATCCAACTCAGACCACCCAGTTTGTTAACTGGCTAATTAAATAAATCATTTGACTAATTAAAAAAAATGTGCACACACACACACACACACACAAATTCCTAATGGTATGTTATTCGGAGGTAAAAACCCACCATTTTAATCTCAAAAGTAAATTGTAAAGTAGTTCTGCATCTGATGGCCAGTTTAATTTAATTTAGTTTATTAGTTTATAATTTCGAGGACAACTGCACAGTAATTTCCAGCTGTAGTCCTGCACGGCTAATTTCCAGCTGTAGTCCCTGGCCAGCTGACAATAGGCATACTAAAATACAATGGTTAACTATTTAAAATAAATTACATATAATGACAGCAGTTATAGTCATATCCTGATAGTTAAGGGGTTTAAGATGCTGGCCATGTAATCACTATGTTACTAGTTTGAGTTCCTGTCATTGCTGTACTGTATGCTAAAATACAAAAAACCCTAAATATTTTCATCATGAAAATTAGGGGTTTGGATAAGCCGATAATTTCTGCATTCTGTCGATGTCCTCAAATTGGACCAAAAGCGCAAAACCCAAAAATAATTTGTGTATCCGCCTCGTGATTCAGATTCGCTCAATAATATAATGGGTTCTTCATTGGACTATGCTACACCCTTCCACCAAGTTCCATGGAAATTGGGTCAGTAGTTTTTCAGTAATCCTGCTGACAAACAGACAAACAAACAAACGGAACGAAAAGCATAAGCTCCCTGGGGAAGGTAGTGATGTGTTACAATACTTTTTTTCAAAGTTTAGTCTGCTGATAAAAATGTTGGTCCATAAAATAGTGGAGTCAGTCATCATAAGTTCTACATCAAAAGTCTACAGCCATGCGTGTCTAATGCTAAAGCCAGCATGGCAACATAATCACAATGAGAATGCTAATATGTTGATGTTTAGCAGGTATAATGTTCACCATGTTCATCTGCTTAGTTTAAGGTATTAAATGTTTGCTAATTAGCATTAAACGCAAAGCAGAACTGAGGGCGGATGGGAATGTCATTCATTTTGCAGGTATTTGGTCAAAAAACTAAATATTGGGAAAATTAAAACTTTGACCTGATGATGGCGGTAGAAGAAAAAGTCTTAGGATCACCAAAGTTATTAAAATTCATCCTGAGGGGAACGTGAACGTCTGAACCAAATTTCATGGCGATCAATCCAATAGTCAAGATATTTCAGTCTGGACTGTTTAGGTCAGGCTTTATCAACCAAAGTTTTGTCAAGGTTAGTGATTTGGTTATAAAATGGTTTTGTTGTTAAAAACAAACAAAAAACACTTGCTGTAAATGAAAACCTCACATAAAAACTCCTTCATTCAGTTGAGAATTTAACCGTTTACCGTGTTGAGTTTGTTTGATTGACTTTCTTTTGAGCTCCACCAGCAGTAAAGGACAATGACTGATACATGGTTCATATTAGGGTCAAAAGACTATTCTACAACAACCCACATGACTCCAGGACAGGGACGGACTGGGGCTAAAAAACAGCCCTGGACTTTCTCCCAAATAGGCCCATCATCCGGCCATTCGCCCCTAGCCATGCGCAACAGACACTAGCCAGGATGTCCTAATACTATGCCACAATACTGTAGCCTATCAGACAAGGTGTTCACAGCAAGTAACATCAAAAAGTGTACAAAAAATGTACAATGCCATTACATCTGCATTGAAAATAAAATACAAATAATGAAATGTCACTGGCTACAGAAACCCCAAATCACACAAACTTGTAATTATAAAACAGTATAGAGTATTACTGACAACACATAAAGTATACTTACTGTACCTAAACATGGGGATAGATATTAGATATTCTGTAGGCCTATACCAAACCTACACTGAGAGTGTTAGTTACTACCATCATCTTACTTACTGTCATCTTTTGTGCTGCAACTATCTTCAACCTGAATAAACAAATGATTTTAAAGATAGGTTATTAGCTATTATTGATGATATAATGTGTTGCTTTGTGTTAAAGAATTAGCATTCCATCCATCATCCATCCATCCATCTTCGTCCGCTTATCCGGTGTCGGGTCGCGGGGGGAGCAGCTCCAGCAGGGGACCCCAAACTTCCCTTTCCCGAGCAACATTAACCAGCTCCGACTGGGGGATCCCGAGGCGTTCCCAGGCCAGGTTGGAGATATAATCCCTCCACCTAGTCCTGGGTCTTCCCCGAGGCCTCCTCCCAGCTGGACGTGCCTGGAACACCTCCCTAGGGAGGCGCCCAGGGGGCATCCTTACCAGATGCCCAAACCACCTCAACTGGCTCCTTTCGACGCAAAGGAGCAGCGGCTCTACTCCGAGCTCCTCACGGATGACTGAGCTTCTCACCCTATCTCTAAGGGAGACGCCAGCCACCCTCCTGAGGAAACCCATTTCGGCCGCTTGTACCCTGGATCTCGTTCTTTCGGTCATGACCCAGCCTTCATGCCCATAGGTGAGGGTAGGAACGAAAACTGACCGGTAGATCGAGAGCTTTGCCTTCTGGCTCAGCTCTCTTTTCGTCACAGCAGTGCGATAGATTGAATGCAATACCGCACCCGCTGCGCCCGATTCTCCGACCAATCTCCCGCTCCATTGTCCCTCACTCGCGAACAAAACCCCAAGGTACTTGAACTCCTTCACTTGGGGTAAGGACTCATTCCCTACCTGGAGAAGGCATTCCATCGGTTTCCTGCTGAGAACCATGGCCTCAGATTTAGAGGTGCTGATCCTCATCCCAACCTCTTCACTCTCGGCTGCAAACCGATCCAGTGAGTGCTGAAGGTCGCAGGCCGATGATGCCATCAGGACCACATCATCTGCAAAGAGCAGCGATGAGATCCCCAGCCCACCAAACTGCAAAACCTCCCCACCCCGACTACGCCTCGATATCCTGTCCATAAATATTACAAACAGGATTGGTGACAAAGCGCAGCCCTGGCGGAGGCCAACCCTCACCTGAAACGAGTCCGACTTACTACCGAGAACCCGGACACAGCTCTCACTTTGGTCATACAGAGATTGGATGGCCCTGAGTAGAGACCCCCTCACCCCATACTCCCGCAGCACCTCCCACAGTATCTCCCGGGGGACCCGGTCATACGCCTTCTCCAAATCCACAAAACACATGTAGACCGGTTGGGCATACTCCCAGGCTCCCTCCAGGATCCTTGCGAGAGTGAAGAGCTGGTCCGTTGTTCCACGACCAGGACGGAATCCGCATTGTTCCTCCTCAACCCGAGGTTCGACTATCGGCCGAACCCTCCTTTCCAGCACCTTGGAGTAGACTTTACCAGGGAGGCTGAGAAGTGTGATACCCCTATAATTGGCACACACCCTCTGGTCCCCCTTTTTAAAAAGGGGAACCACCACCCCAGTCTGCCACTCCTTTGGCACCATCCCAGACTTCCACGCAATGTTGAAGAGGCGTGTCAACCAGGACAGCCGCTCCACACCCAGAGCCTTGAGCATTTCTGGACGGATCTCATCAATCCCAGGGGCTTTGCCACTGTGTAGTTGTTTGACTACATCAGTGACTTCCGCCTGGGAAATCGACGACAATCCCCCATTATCCTCCAGCTCTGCCTCTAACATAGAGGGCGTATTAGTCGGATTCAGGAGTTCCTCAAAGTGCTCCTTCCACCGCCCTATTACCTCCTCAGTTGAGGTCAACAGTGTCCCATCCTTACTGTACACAGCTTGGATGGTTCCCCGCTTCCCCCTCCTGAGGTGGCAAACAGTTTTCCAGAAGCACTTTGGTGCCGACCGAAAGTCCTTCTCCATGTCTTCTCCAAACTTCTCCCACACCCGCTGCTTTGCCTCTTTCACGGCAGAGGCTGCAGCCCTTCGGGCCCTTCGGTACCCTGCAACTGCCTCCGGAGTTCTCCGGGATAACATATCCCGGAAAGACTCCTTCTTCAGTCGGACGGCTTCCCTGACCACCGGTGTCCACCATGGTGTTCGTGGGTTACCGCCCCTTGAGGCACCTAAGACCCTAAGACCACAGCTCCTCGCCGCAGCTTCAGCAATGGAAACTTTGAACATTGTCCACTCGGGTTCAATGCCCCCAGCCTCCACAGGGATGCACGAAAAGCTCCGCCCGGAGGTGTGAGTTGAAAGTCTGTCGGACAGGGGCCTCCTCCAGACGTTCCCAATTTACCCGCACTACACGTTTGGGCTTACCAGGTCTGTCCAGAGTCTTCCCCACCCTCTGACCCAACTCACCACCAGATGGTGATCGGTTGACAGCTCTGCCCCTCTCTTCACCCGAGTGTCCAAAACATACGGCCTCAGATCAGATGAAACGATTATGAAATCGATCATTGACCTTCGGCCTAGGGTGCTCTGGTACCAGGTACACTTATGAGCATCCCTATGTTCGAACATGGTGTTCGTTATAGACAATCCATGACTAGCACAGAAGTCCAACAACAAACAACCACTCTGGTTTAGATCAGGGAGGCCGTTCCTCCCAATCACGCCTCTCCAGGTGTCTCCATCATTGCCCACGTGTGCGTTGAAGTCCCCCAGCAGAACAATGGAGTCCCCCACTGGAGCCCCATGCAGGACTCCAGTCAAGGTCTCAAGAAGGCCGAATACTCCGAACTCCTGTTAGGTGCATATGCACAAACAACAGTCAGAGTTTTCCCCCACAACCCGCAGGCGTGGGGAGGCGACCCTCTCGTCCACGGGGTAAACTCCAACACAGCGGCGCTCAGCCGGGGCTTGTGAGTATCCCCACACCCGCCCGGGCGCCTCACACCCTGGGCAACTCCGGAGAAGAAAAGAGTCCAACCCCTATCCAGGAGTATGGTTCCAGAACCAAGACTGTGCGTAGAGGTAAGCCCCACCAGATCTAACCGGTAGCGCTCCACCTCCCGCACCAGTTCCGGCTCCTTCCCCCACAGAGAGGTGACGTTCCACGTCCCCAGAGCCAGCGTCTGCCACCCGGGTCTGGTCCGTCGAAGCCCCTGACCTTCACTGCCACCCATGTGGCATCGCACCCGACCCCAACGGTTCCTCCCACAGGTGGTGGGCCCATGGGCTGGAGAGATGGGAGCCACGTAGCTTGTTCGGGCTGTGCCCGGCCGGGCTCCGTGGCAAACCCGGCCACCAGGCGCTCGCCGACGAGCCCGCCGTCTGGGCCTGGCTCCAGACGGGGGCCCCGGGCTTCCTCCGGGCAGGGTCACTCCATCTCTGTCTAGCTTATTCATTGGGGTTTTTGAACCATTCTTTGTCTGGCCCCTCACCTGAGACCACTTTGCCTTGGGAGACCCTACCAGGAGCCCAAAGCTCGAGACAACACAGCCCTCAGGTTCACAGAGACACACAAACCTCTCCACCACGATAAGGTGATGGTTCACGGAGAGGTAAGAAAGAATTAGCATTGAATAACCTATTTAATATGTTGTCAATGTCATATTACACTTTTGATTCATATTAAGGCTGTGAAATGATGAAAATGACTAGGCCCTATCAATTTTGTCTGTGAAGCTTTCACAAACAACCACCAGCTCTGTTCCACAATAGTAACAGAAATTATTAAACACGTTAAGTTTGACAGCACTAAATGGCACGATCATTTTCATAATCATGATGCACACCCATGTTGATAGCTGACTATGCAATTCGCTAAGATAGGGATAAAGGCAGCCTATTATAATGTGTCCTGCTCCTGGCAATTACCAGTACCTCTTGCTGATGTGAAATTAACTCTGTGAGCTTTTTGCATTTTGCTGCATCAGTCTCGAGAGACTTGGCCCTCTTTTCTTTGAATTTTTCCCATCCACCTTTCTCCTTACGTTTTCTAAAAGCCATTGTCACGTCTAATGATATAGGCCTATAGACTGGGTAAACCCAACCTGATCTACCGGCGATTTGATTTCACCCTGTAATGTTCAATCTTACAGAAGGACGAGGTAGACGAGGAGGACGTGGTGAAAGATGAGGTGGAGGAGGAGTAAGGGCAAGGAGACAAGCAGTTTCGGATGAAATTCGAGCCACTTTAGTGGACCATGTTCTTGTCCATGGTATGACCATGAGGGAGGCTGGGCAACGAGTCCAGCCTAATTTGAGTCGCTTCACCGTCGCCTCCATCATCAGAACCTTCAGGGAGGAAAACAGGTAGGTGTACTTACAGTACGACTGCTCTGTACAGTAACTTTGAGTGCTGTGCTTTGACATCACATGCACTGTTGTACTATGCTTCTGTAATACTAAATAAATCCATAAAATTTAAGTAATGTGTGCTTCTATTTTTGTAGGATACAGAGACGACCATCTGGTGGTGGGAGGCTAAGGCTTTTGTCAGAGGAGCAAGAGAGGGAGCTTGTAAACCTGGTCATTGCCAATAATGTAATCCGCCTGCGAAAGATTCAAAGGAGACTGATTGAGGATAATAATCATTTTGAAGGAATAAATTCCATCAGCCTTTTCACAATTGATCGCATTCTCCGAAAGCATCGGTTCTGGATGAAACGGGTGTACCGCGTCCCTTTTGAATGAAACTCTGACAGGGTAAAAGACCAACGAGTGGAATATGTTCAGGTATGACTTTTGATATTGTATGAAGTATTGTGCTCATCACAGTATAGCAGTCTATGCTGCCATTTGTGCCCTCTTGAACTGTGCTTCAGGGTAGTGATATACTCTATTGTGTTTTGATGTGTTTTGCAGAGAATCTTTGAGATTGAAGGCTGGCCTGTTCCACCTGAAATTATTTTGTGGATGAGGCTGGTTTCAACCTCACCAAAAGAAGGAGAAGGGGGAGGAATATAATCGGCCATCGGGCTATTGTAAATGTCCCTGGTCAGCGTGGAGGGAATGTCACGATGTGCGCAGCCATCCGCCAACAAGGGGTACTCCACCGCCATGCCAGTCTAGGACCCTATAATACTATGCTCCTTCTTGCATTCCTTGATGGTCTAAGAGAGCATATGTTCCAGCTGGACCACAGGGAACCAGCACAACCAGAGCACCCTCACTATGTTGTTGTTTGGGATAACGTCAGCTTCCATCGCGCTGCTTTGGTTCGTGACTGGTTTACCAATAACCCAATATTTTCCAACCTCTTTCTGCTTGCATACTCTTCATTTCTTAACCCAATAGAGGAGTTTTTTTCGGCATGGCGGTGGAGAGTGTATGACCGAGAACCTTATATGCGTGTTCACCTCCTTCAGGCCATGGAAGAAGCCTGCCTAGACATATCCGTAGATGCGTGACAGGGGTGGATCAGGCATGCAAGAGGATTTTACCCCCGCTGCCTGGCTAGGGCCAATATAGCCTGTGATGTGGACGAGATTCTCTGGCCTGACCCAGAGCAAAGACGGGATGCTGATGCAGAATAATGCAGAATTTGTTTTTGTTTTTTACTGTATAGTACTGTAATACAGTAGTGAATAAAATGTGCCAATGTAACCATTGGTTGTGTCTTGTGTTCACCTGAAAAGGTTTGTGGCAACATAACTTAACAGTTTTGGAAATGTTGTTTTGAATTTATTACACCAGTGTGTAAAACTAAGTTTTAGTGTGTATGTTGTGACGGCTTGTGTGTCCCGTCTGAGGTCAAAGTTTGGTTTTTCAGTAAGAGTTAATGGTTTTGATATAGTGTTTCATTTTGACCTGAAAATAGGATGTTTGGTGAATTGGGTGAGACGTTATGGATTTGTGTGTACTGTTTTGAGAATACGAGGCATAGTTTCAAGAAATGTGTTTAAGCAATCGAGAAACTGTAAAAGATTGAGCTTGGTCTGGTGACAGCCAAGGGGGTAAGCTTCGCTTCAGAACTCGAGCCATCATGGCGCCATTTTGTTGCTAACTGGCCATCACCTCCTGTTAGCATTCCGCTGACCGCCATTATTTTTTTACGTCACTTGACTGCGAATAACTTTACATCTGACGCGTTTAAAGTCTCTATTTGTCCGTTGTTTAGTTCCAAAGAAACACGACAATGTATAAAAGGCTCCATTACCTTGTACCTCACGTTATGGCTCCGTAGCAGACGTTTTTGTAAAAATAGGCTAACGATTGTGTCATAACCAAGTGACTTACTGTCGCATAGTAGAGGAATTACCGTATAGTACAGGAGAAGCTCGCAGGCAGTTTCGACTTACATTAGCTGTTTAGGTTTAATTACTAATGTTAACTAGCATGTTAGTGATCAATAATTAGCCTGTGCCCATGTTATCTCCTTACATACACCTACAGTCTCTGTATCTGTAAGATTGGGAATGATTGAGATTTCTCTTGGCACAGCTACCAGAAGACTTACAACTTTCAGACACGTTGCTCACGTCACATTCTCTCAGTTGGAGGCTGCACAGTAAAGCTGGCCATCACCGGAAAAAGTGCTTCTAATAGCCTTCACTGGTCTCCGTCCAGAGCAACGGGGTCTATTGGTCCATTATAAACTGTCTATGGTGACAGCCAGACTAGTAGGCCTACTCTTCTTCCTCAATTTTTTCGTAATATATATATCTATCTATCACTTATATAGGTGATTGTATTAGCGCCCCCTGCTGTTGACTGTTAATATCGCATTAGACTTTTTTTTTTGTGCCGACGGCCATCTGTTGGACGGCCGTACTGGACTGTTCCCGAATGCACAGATTGTCAGTCCGTCCCTGCTCCAGGATCTTTAAGGACAGTTTAAGCTGCCACTTTTTCCTTATGGGGTGTTTCTGTCTTTTTATTTCATTCCTCATTAGAAGCCATGCCTGAGCTCCAAAGTCCAAACCCTTGACATTTTGACATGGACTGCATCTTTGAATTGGCAGATTGCTCAACAGAGTTTTGATTTACATACTGTCACAGTAGCACCCAAAATGAACACTGCTGCTGTTTGGTTGACGGTACATTAATGCTGTATCCATGAAACCAACTCTGCTGAAGTTTTTGCTGATTGAAATGTGAGCTAATTCTGGTGAACTTGAGTACAGCTGGGTGCATTAATAGACTCCAATCGTAGGAAAATAGACTTCTTGTTGTTTTGCTTTTCAGCTTGCCAGCAGTGTGCCGGAGCTTATCTGCACATTGCAATCAGCAGCAGGAAGAAACTGAAAAGGATTTATTTTTAAACTCTGTACCTTCTTTCTGTGATAGAAAAGGCATAAAGAAAAGATCAAGAGCAAAGATCACAATATTTTTGACCAAATACCTAAATAACGAGATTGTAGAGTTGACAGTTGGTGCTTTCACAAAATATTTACACAATGGGATTTTTGATAAATAATCATCAGTAATGTGGATATAATGACTAAGTGGGTAAATGTAAATATTGGAACCGCTATAACACCGCTAATTACATCGCTTTACAGTAATGTAGCCTGTAAAACCATGAAAAGAAAACACTTGTGTCATATCACGATATTACAAATATCCAAAATTTAAGATGATATCTAGCCTCATATATCGATATCAATATAGTGCCCGGCCCTACAAAGAAGAGACAGAAACCTAGTTTGGAAGGTGAGTCACACCACCCTCGGATAATATTTCTCGGTTGTTTTAGACGAGACAAGGGATTTTTCAAGAACACCGAGTAGGCTCATAGCGATGTTTAAGCTTCACACTTGGCCTCAAGGAGTTACTGGTTGTGAAAGTGTATGTTAACCCTTCATCAAGTCGACGTGAAAGTTTATGTACAGAAGAGGAATGTGGGACTTTAAAAATGTTGGTAAATTCTGTCCAATGGTCATTATCTAAATGCATTCTACAGTATATTAAAACACATTTTTATATCTGCCGTCTCTCAGCTTTGTCATCTTCTGCTTCTACTGTAGATTTGCGCTATTAACCGTGTCTAAAACAATCATACTAAATATAACTATGAGTGTTTTTTAACATAACATTTGCTGTATTACTGTGTTGCAAAGTGGCATGCAATTACTGAAGAAAATTATGCCATTTGGCAGAATAAATTATGTGTTACTGACTATCATGCTGTTTTGGGGCATTTCCCATGTGAAAGCGACCAAATGACACACTTTGTCACATTTGGGAAAATGTAATTAAACCACTAAACAAAATAAAGAACATAGGGATAGTTGAAAATGTTTTTTTTTGTCCTATTGTTGTATTTAGGAGAACGGCTGGTTTTGAGAATAGATATTCAGGATCATTTTCTTTATAACTTTTCAAAAGTGAGGCAAAAGCTGAGGGAACAGCATTTTACACTAATGAGAACTGTCTAAAATATGATGCAACCAACTAAAAGTGAAGTTTCTAAAACAAAATAAACAAACAAACATATTCTCATTTTCTGTTTGCCGCAGTGTTATAACCATATAAACTTTTGAAAAACTTGGGTGGGTGATGAAATACATCATCACCCACAAATGATGTAACAGGCTTTTAGTCGACTCAGTCCTCCGCTCAATTACTTTGATGCTAACAGCTTGAAAACTCTAGTGGACTCCTGAGGCTCAAGTGTAGATGTATGTTTGTAGGTCCATCTAATAAACAATAGAATGTTGTTATCTCACATCTGAAAAGAGTCTGATAACTCATTCTGGTGTCACAGGGATCCACAGGGAGCAGGACGAAACAACTTATAAGATGTGTTCTCTGAAATGGAAACCTTACCTGAATGAGGCAAATCAGGTAAGTAGTCCAGTATTAAGAATGAAACTGTTATGTAAGAACTCCACTTTTTGTTTCAGAATAAAATAAAACATCAAAACTGATTGCTCCTCTTAAGCTCGGTCAATATACAGCTCTGGTATTTGATTATCAGCGTTTGTTAAAAACGTGATGCGTTCACAATCTGCTGTCTTATGTTGTTTGAAGTGAAGCCGTGCCTGTAGGTTAGGCAAAGGCTGAGTTTCCACACTTCTCAAATGGATTTGAATACAAATGTGAGTGCAGCGAAGTGGATACATGCACGTATATTTGTTTCCCTGCTCCTTTCGACTTGTGTAATGAAGATGGGGTGAATAATGGGGCAGAACTCAGCTCTTCAGTGTGCAAGAGAAAAAAAGCCAGATTTAGGTTTGGCTGAGCTCCGACCTCACACTTGGCTTCTTCGTCTACATAATTTGCTTAATTTTCTCTAACTCCTTAATGTCATCTTTTGACCTGCATATGTTTTCATTGTCCTTTCCCTGCATTCCTTTATGCTCTATTGCTTTTATTTAGGGCTGTCAATCGATTAAAAAATGTAATCGAATCAATTACATACAAGCTTACCATTACTTCTTACCAAGGACTAGTACTATGCGCTGATAAATAAATAGCAGGCTTGTTCTCTTCTTTTACACAAACAAGTCTGGGGAGGAGAAAGAATTAAGTTTGGCCATCTTCATCTTTTGTATTTTTTCCTGACTGAGATTTGAAAGGGTTTCATAAACCCAAAGTGTAACAAGCATGAGTAAGACATTATGCGTTTAGCTCGCTGATTATTTTAGCTGCGCTGTAAATTCTCAGTCCACATATGTCTCAAATAATAATAATCATGTTGTTTTGGAACACAACAAATACTAATTCCAATAACAGGCGGGTGAAAAAACAAAACTATAAATATGCTTGTAAAATAGGGGAAATGAAAAAAAAAGTGTTTCTCTCATGATAACCTTGAGGTACACCACACAGTGTCCTCAGCCACTATTGGAGAATTTTCCTAGCCGTATTTTCGTCCTGTGTTTGATCTGTGTATTACAGATTTCATCCAACTCATGATGGTCTGAGCAGCACTTGGTTTTCAGCCACAGAGTCACATGCTGATACAATCGTTAATCATCGAACACCTTTAAAGCATTATCATTAAAGCATTGACTTCATAGTCATTATTTCAGTTAAAATCCAGTATGCTGGACTATAACAAGATCTACCCCATCTTAATTATAAAGATCTAAGATTTGTGAACTTACAAAGATAAGAGAGAAAAAGAAGGTAAAAATCTGGAGCTATGTGTTTTTTAAATTAGTCAGTGGTGTCGGATGGTAGTTAATGACAAACAATTTTCTTCTTTCCTTCTTATTTTTGTATGTGCATAACGTCTTGTATAATTATTTTTAATTGGTGCAGATGTGTCTTCACCATAATTTGTGCCACCTAGACCAAATCCAATCAATCTCATTTGGTGTCTGGTTTGAAATACTATTGTAAACTGCACAACCCATTGTGTATGATTGAGAGCAGGAATATAACAAAACTGCATAGAAATACCCATGAAATGCCTGGCAGATTTTATCAGCTGTAGCTAGCAAGTTAAGCTCATGTTAACTCAATGGGTTGGTTGAAATAGTGTCTCAAGCTGACTCGTTCAAGAGAACCACTTAAAAGGGTCTTGAATCTAAACTATACAAAATAAAATGCATTGTTGCGTGGATAGTGAGTGTCTTTAAGTCAATTCAGAGTTTGTCTTTAAAGAGAGAGATAGTTGGCCCTAAAAGTGTTTACAAAGCCAAGTTTAACCTAGAGCAGTTTCTGACTGTTCAGGTAATGTGTCAAAAATCAGGGCCTATAATCAAGACTATCATCGTCTAACAGTATTTCTTTTCAGAGCGATTAATCCATATGGAATGAAGTTTATTGCATGACTAAGAAAACAATTGTTAAAAATTAGGGATATGGCGGACCCAAAAATGCAGAGACAACAGGGCAGTGGTGAGCTTGAGGATTTAATAAAATAAAAAGGGATACAACAAAAAGAGTCCTGAAGAAAGCAGACAAAAATGGTACCAAAAACCATTGAGGAACCAAAAGACGAGGTATCCAATGGCACACAGAAACAAAGGGAGTAGACATACACACACAATGATCTGACAACACGGAGACTAAATACACAAGGTAACGAGGGTGAAACAAGGGACAGGTGACACGAGGGCTCAGGAACAGGTGAAACACATCAGAGTGGGGCAGACAATCACAAAGGTGGGAAAACACAAGGCAGGAAGTAAAACAAGACATGACATAGGAGAAAACAGACTACAAAATAAAACAGGAAACTGAAGCATAAAACATACACAAGGATGAAAACAACAGAGAACACGAGAGAGTAAACAACAAGGACACAGTGAATAAATTAATACAATATAACAGGAAAAACTATAACAGAAAATCACAACCATTACAAACATAAGAATCAACATCTTTGCCGTCTCCACGAAGATGTTAACACCTATGATCTTTTATGAAATATTGTTACTTATGAAGCTCAGCGCAAATTATTTCAGGAAGACTTCTAATTACTGCAATCACCACTATCTCTCCCTAAGTCTTTTCAGCTGTTAAGAGCTGTTCACTCTTCAGTAAACCAATTAGAATTGGCCTCAAATTCATGATTCAATCACAGCATGACTTCCTGCTTTAAATGTCTCTCTCCTGGCTTCTCAGGCAAACGTGCAACCCTCCTCCTCCCCGTCCACCTCTGGGCGTCATCATCCACTGCTACCTGAGTCCCTTTCCGGCAGACGGGTCCTTTCTTCGGGCCTCCTGGTTCCGTGTCCGCCATCACCAGTGTCTAGCCTCTATCGGGGGGGAATATGTCTGTTTCTCTACCCCTTTAAATATTTTAATGATGGAGTCTAATCCCCAAAGACTCTGTACATTTCATGTACATTTTATATTATGCTTATCTACAATAAATATTTGCATATCTGCAACAAAGTCTCTCCTGATTGAATTAACCTTGCCAGCAAGTACAAAACAAACTGTCTGCCTATGTTGCAATTTTGGCTTCTATTTCAATAAAATTGAATAGGATTAGAAGTCTCAATTTAGTTCTTTTCATCACCCTGTTGCTGCATGTTTGGTCGTCTGGGATTATGTTTTTGCCTTTAACTAAGCAGAGCATGTTGTTGATTAATGGTTTGGAAATGTAATTTGACAACCACAGTCATTTGTTATTTGCTAAAAGACACTGAGTCCTATCCTACAGGCACTATAAGGAAGTCTGAGGGCAAGTTTTTTCCTCAGCGGTGGTAGAAGAGTTGAAGCTTTTGTAAGACACGTTTCCCTTTGAAGTATTGTACACACAGCAGGGTGTTTGTCTCTGGTGACAGTGCAGCCAGGATGCTAATCGCAGTGACTGCTTTACCCCCGAGGAGTTCTGAGTTTTTCAAACTGGCTGGGGATTGACTAAAAAATCCGTCTTACTCTGGCTGGAGATTAATGTCCACAAAAGTCTTCTGAGCGGACAGATTGTCAGATGTTTTAATTGTCAGGCAGCAATAATATACACATAGGAAAGAGGAAACTACAACTTTGATGGGGATTAAGTTTTGTTATTGAGTTTATTCAGTATTACTATAATTATAGACTTTAATTCATTCTATTAATTTGAGCACTATTTATTCGTAGGCATTTGTGTTGGATAGTTTACTCTTTTGTGAGCGTGTGCCCATAACACCAAATCTGCAGAATGAAAGTGTTGGGGATTTCCTCCTCTGTGTTGTGACGGCTCCTAGACCTATTAAGTCCGTTTGGTTGCTGGGATCTGGGGATTGGCTAATAATGACTGATGATTGACACCTTGATCAACTGATTGCTCACATCATCATGTGAGTCACATGTACATCAATAGGAGTGCCTGGGCAGTCATTCTTTCTCTCTCCCTCCTCAAGGATGTGTGTTCTCCACCTTTTGTCATACCTTTGAGCCAGGTCATGACAGTGTCCCCCCTTTTGGGACAATGTGTCTGACTCCAATAAAAGACCTATATATTACAATCATCGGAGTTTCAACACACAAATCTGTGGGATTACAAAGCTCACAGAGACTAAAACGTCCGGTATACTCGCCTTTCCCAACCTGAAGTGATACATTCTGTTCCTGTTTCATTTGTTATTATTACTCAGTGGACTTTGCTCGAGACTCATGACCTTTAACTACTCTATAGTTATGGCTTAAGGTAAACCTTCTGTGCGTCAGAGTTTACTATCATTTGAGGGCAGTATGGCAGTGAAATATGACTGCCACCATCTGCAAGCAGAGAAAACAAATTGCTTGTGTGAGACATGCATAGAATAGATTAAACATTATTGTCTTCAGTAACCAAGGCCTAAAATACATATACAAAAAAATAACATATGCTAAATAATCCAATTTCCATGGACATTCGAACATTACACCCACAGGTGCTTGTTGAACGCCTCACATGGTCATTCCTCTGCAGCTAGGCTTTGCACCAGATGTTGGAACCTGGCTGCATGGATTTTCTCCCCTTTAGCCACAAGAGCATTAGTCTAACACTAGTCTGGCTTACCAGATCTACATTAATGGGATCTGCATATTTTTCTTTTGCTATCTCCCCTATTATAGTGCTATATCCCCTATCCATTTTGCAAGGGCAACGTTGCTGAATCTGGGGCTTAGTGCTGACGGTTATGATTGGCTTAAAGAAACACCAACAAGCCAGAGTGTTTTTTCCCCTATCATTCCCAGAATAAGTAATCAGTTCAGCCAGGACATACTCCAGCGCTGACACAGCGATGTGGAGATAGGTCTGGCAATGTGAGACTAGCACAACACTGATGTTCGGTGATAAGATCTGGCTCGGAGTCAGCATTCCAGTTCATCCCAAAGGTGTTGGGGTTGAATTCATGGCTCCGTTCAGCCCAGTCAAATTCCTTTACAAAAAACTGGGATATTTCTTTATGAGACCTTACTTTGTGCTTTGCAGCATTGTCAAGTTAAAGTAGAAACAAGCCAAAGAGTTGCCAAAATGTTGGAAGAATACTGTTGTCTTATACATGATTGTAAAGCATAACGAAATCCCATCATTCAAACCATATAGTGTATAGCAGAACAAATAATGGTAGCTACTATTTAGAGCAGGGGTCAGCAACCTTTTTGATATGAAGTGCAATTTAAAAAAATTCTTGTTAATCAGTGTGCCATAGCATTTATTTCTTTTGCGCCCCATTCTGTGAAGAAGGCAACATGTACTAGCCAATCAGAGGCAGAGTAGGCCCGGTGTTCGCAGAAAGCGGCTGGGGAAAAGTCATCAAACTACAGTTAATAACAGGCTGTGCTCCTGCCAATGACTGTGATTTTTGTGTGGGTCATTTGGCATGCGAATTAGAACATTTCCAAAAAACTGTCTTGTACACTTATTGCTAGTGCGCCACTGGTTGAGCTACCGTGTGTCACTATTATTGCCATTATGTGGGTGGGGTTTAGGTAGTATAAAGTATGACGACTGTCAGGATGTTCATGGCTTTATTTCTTGTTCTGCTCTTATACAAGTCCACATTTGCAATTCCCCATCTATTTGACCTATTTAACTACTCTGATAAGCACACTCCTGAACCTGCTATATATGACCAAGAGCATCATGTTAAGCAAAGTAACTCTGTGGGGATGGGTGCTGAAGGATCGTGGGATAAATGCACAGCAGGAATAAAGCCCTGGATCCTGATTGGCAGAGACATCAGGGTCGAATTCAGCCAATACCAACTGACAAGTGTGCCTCTCACCACTTGAAAGGCTGTTCTCTGCTCAGGGCCACAGGTTCATCAGCATCACAAATTTTGGTTCTATCTACATCTGCTCTCGCATACATTTGGACACCTGAAGTCCAACCCCCATTTCACAAAGCTTGTGATGCACATGTTGGAGGTAAATCAATAGTCTTCTTTTATTAAATCAGTCAGTGTTCAGATTCAATAAAACCTTTATTTTCACCCTAACATATTTGTTCCATTATGTTTTTCTGTTAATTCTTTACAAACTAAATGTTTGCCTGACTTTCAGCCACCAATGAATCAAAGCACTGCATTGTTTAATATATGTAGTATTATTTTTTTAAAGGCTCAGTAATTTAAATTTCCCTGTGCACTGTAGCTTTTAGAAAACACTGATCAAACAGAAGGAAATAGTGCATTTGTTGGGGATTATTTTTGATTTAATAGTTCTCTAGTAAGTATTTCTGGCAGCAGGACAATGTAAATGGGATTGAGACAAAAAAAACTACAGGCTCTTTCATGCATATATTTTGGGAATGCAGCATTGTGGCGCATTTTTGGAGTCAGGCGTCCTCTACACTGTCAGATGTGTTGGGAACTGTAGTACCATGATCATCATCAGCCATGCTCTTGAATTACTTCTAATTATCATATCCCACTAAACTGTAGTTTATTACATATCCTCTGCACTCATCAGTATACTGGATGTGTGTTTTTCTTGCTCTCTTTAAGAAAATAAAATAAACCATTTGATCACAAAAAACCACAGTGTGTGGTATTGTGGTATTACTGTGTTGTAATAAGAAAAATATAGAATGTTACCAACATTATCCTTTAAAATTAGAATTATAAGTCTGACTACTTTGTCTTAGTACGTTGGTGCTCCTTTTGGGATTTCTCCTTAAAAAGCTTGAGTGTGCTCTCAAGCTTAAAAATACTACAGTCACATGAGAGTTGATTCCCCAAACTCTGTCGTTGCCATCTGCCAGAAATATTTCCTGCCACAAACCCACATACCAAAAGGGATTTGCATTGTGTTCAAGTCATATTCTTTTGCATCAGTGCATACATTTTAGTATGTCAAAAACATTTGGGCTATATGCACATAATGAAATATGCTTTTATGTAACTGTATTATGAGAAAAGGCAGGTAGATCAGTGCAATGACATCTATGCCGTGCACTTTCCTCAGCCCCTGAGAATTGGCAATGAAAAGGGAAGAAACTTTAGCTCACAGGTTGTTTGACAGCTGCTATTCCTGCATCTCAGCCTCATTTTTCGTTTGAAGCTTTGAAGGTGTGAAGTAGTGACTGCAGTACTTGGATTTAATGGCTGCCCAGCTGCAACCCAATGGATTTTACATCTTATGTAGCGGGAGTCAGGAGCTGCTGGAAACCTTTTGAAATGGAAATATCAATATCAAAACGAGGAGGCCAATTAATAAGAGCTATTTCACATATAGGCACCTAGGACCAACAGAAGCCCCCCTCTTCTCTGATACCTGATCTCACCTTTTATCCCCAAATGATGATAATTCATCAACGTCATCATAAAGGAGCTGATGGGATTATATTTCACTGATTTCATGTGACAAATAAAATTGATTGATTGAAGTTGCAGCTCAGATTAGACGAGGACATGCACATAAAATAATAAAAGGGTATTTTAGCTGTTTCAGAAATTGCTGCTGTTTACCAATACTATTGTCATATTTGAGATAATAAAAATGCAAGTCTTAAAAAAAGCTGGTTGCATAAGAAAAAAAAAATTATGCAAAAGTGTCATTTAAAAAAAAGAAAATCAGAAGTGAGAGCAGTTCAGAAGATGCCAGTTAAAACAAGCACGTTGTTCCATATTAAAGAAGTCGGGATGGCAAAGTAAAGTTCACCTTTCAATTTTAAAAGTCTAGATTTTGGGGACAAGCGACATGTCTTTGCTTGAGGATTTAAGAGCCGAGACACAGCTTAGAGTCCCTGGCTGTGTTTGTTATCTGAGTTCTCGGGCAGTGACAGTGACCCCAGGCTGTATAAATTTAACCAAAACAAAGCCACAGAAAGGCAGACTGTGACATGCATTTGTAAAAGGTTAATTTCAGTGTCGATCACTTCACAAATCACACCAAGAAAGCTTTCCTCAGATTTAGTGATATTAAAAAGAATTAGTGCTGTCAAACGATTAATATATTTAAACGCGATTAATCGCATTAATGTCATAGTTAACTCGCAATTAATCACACATTTTTATCTATTCTAAATGTCCGTTGATTTCTTTTTGTCCCATTATTTTTACTCATTTTAATGCTTGCCTTTAATGCTTGCTTTGTGCAAATGCTTTTTTTTATTGAAAACAACATAGTGTAACAACTGTAGTGTTCAATTTCACACTAACATTCTCACTTGGAGCAGTTATTCACACTTGGAGCAAATAATCTCTCACACAATGTAACACTGTCCATCACGAGGGGGCGGAGAATTGGCATCAGCTGTGTGCTTGGCCATCAAGTGGTATTTCAGACTGGACGTGCTGCGATGATAGCTCAGTTCACAACGACAAAACACACAGATCACTTTGGTCTTGTCAATGGAACCATTTGGCAACTTTCCATTCAGAATCGTATTGGCATCCATTTTGGCGTCTCGCGCTCGCCATCCACTCAAAACATAACGTTAGCCTACTACTCTTTGGCTGTCTCGCAAGTCCAAACTAGTGTGTGTGGCGTGTCTGTTGTTTTGTTTCCGGTCTAGTTAGATCCGGTGTGGTGTTGTAGTTTTTCTAACGTTACTAGTTGTTGCAATAGCATGTGAAAAAAACGACAAAGTTAGCTAGACCAAAAAGAACGTTAATCTTGCAATAACAAAATTTACAACGTTAAAATGGGTTTGCGTTAACGCCGTTAATAAGGCATTTAACTGACAGCACTAAAAAGAATATAATGCAAAAACTGCAAACTAAAAAAGCAGCTGTTTTATTTACTTTTGATTTAAAATAAATTACTTTTTAAAAATGATCATTTCAAAAAGCAGCAGATAAGGAAAATATTTTTCTCTACAGATACATTCACCAACCAAAGTTTTCCAAGACCTTAAACTTGTAGATAAAGTTGAGTTTTTTCAGAAAAAAAAATGTTTATTGGTCTAAATGTGAGACACCTTCCATGACTCTGGAAACATGATACTGTAGTTTGCATATTGTTAAGTGTCCTGAAATAACTTCTGTTATCATTTGACACTATAAATGAAATCTAAATAAAATTATATTAATATGCATAATGACTGTGACAGGGTAAGATAATGTACATCTGTGGGTGATGAAGCTCTGCAACACTTCTGACAAAATGTTTGATGGTTATAGCTTTGTTGGTCTGCAGAAAAATATAAATGATTAACTTTGAAATCTACAAATTCTGACATACAGTCGAAAACCTGATGAATGTGAATGCTAATTGAGCTTGTCCCCTAATAATTACATTGAAATGCAATAAGTGCAACTCATTTTTAACTTAAAGAACGTGCACACTCAGCAAAGTGCAGATCAGTGTGAGTTTCACAACTCATCCATCAAAAATGTCCTACAACTCTTCTCCAGCACAGCGGGCCTAATCATCAGAGTACAACCCTGTTCCCTAGAAATTACTTTTAGATTTTATTTAATTGTTTTCCAATCACAGTCATCATGGGCCTTCTTCTGCAGCTATATCTGCCTCCACTCTTTTGGTATCAGCTTTTGCACCAGATGTTGGAAACCTGGTTGCAGGGATTTCCATTCATTCAGCCACAAGAGTGTTAGTGAGGTCTAACACTGATGTTGGGTGATAAAGCCTGGCTTGCAGTCGGCGTTCCAGTCCGTTCAGGTCAGGGCTCTGTGCAGGCAAGCCAAGCTCTTCCACATCACAATGGAAAAGTATTTCTTTATGGACCTCAGTTTGTGCTTTGGGGCATTGTCATGTCAACAGGAAAGAGCCGAACACAAAGTGTTGTCACAAAGTTGAAAGAAAACTATTGTCTAAAATGTGACTGTCTTCTGAAGCATTACGAATTCCCATCATTGGAACCGGGTTAGTGGTTCTCAACCTGGTGGTCGGGACCCCCACCACCAACCTCATTATTCTGGGAAGTTGGACTCAAAAAAGGTTGAGAACCATTGATAGAGTGTATAGCAGAATACATAGTGGTAGCTATTATTTTGACCTTCTGTAAGGTGACACATTTGTGAATGAAACTGAGTATGTGGGTGTGAGATGGGAGATTTAAATTAAATTAAAATGCTTGTTCAGACGTGGGCATGGCTTGGCGTTACAGAGCTGTAGAGAACTGTTGGTCTGCACCCACACCGCCCATCCCCCATGCTGTTAGATTATCAGGAGAAGGATGACGAAGAAACATATTAGAGCACAATCACTCTCTTGGGGAAATTAAACAACATTTACCCATAATCTGCTACCTGCCAGGACCTACAAGCTATTACATTTTTGTAATGTAATGCAATTTCATTTATACAATTGAACATTAACTTTGTATAAAAACAAGGAGAGATGCATTGCAGTGGCAAGTCTGTAGTCCCTGCGCAGGTAGGTAAAACAATACATTTTTATATCTAAATAGATATATTTTATATACATTTGGTAAATATGCCAAGGCATTACTGACCAATCAACACAGGACTTGGAAAGTATATTTAATATGCAGCTGACACCTGAAATAAAAGATTTCTTTAAAAAATGTCACAAAAGACACCCTTTAGCTGCTCTGTGTCTGAAACTGAGTAAATAAAGGAGGACGACTATCTGTCAGGATGTTCATGGCTTTATTTCTGGTTCTGCTCTCGTACCTGCATTTCAAATTTCCCATGTATTTGACCTAATAAACTACTCTGATTAGCTCACTCCTGAACCTACACTTCATGTTAAGCGAAGTGACTTTGTGGGCATGGGTGCTGAAGAGTAGTGGGATAAATGCACAGCAGGAATAAAGCCCTGGATCCTGATTGGAAGAGACATCAGGGTCTAGTTCAGCCAATACCAACTGACACTTCTGCCTCTCACCACCTCAAAGCCGTGGCTCACCTGACATTCACCCCGCTTTTATCAAGTTCACTCTTCTCCAGCTTTCTCTGTAGAGCTTGCAGGTTTCCCTTGTCTATCCATCTGCATTCATTTGTGAATTGTGTTTGCGGATACAAATCGCTCTGCATTCATTTCTGCATTGTGTTTCACAAGTCCCATATTAGAGGCACAGATACAACACAGATTTACGAATACAAATCACTCTGCAGTGTTTGCAAATACTTATGAGACTGAAAAGAGAGTGGAAGCAAGAGACGGATGTAAAATCAAAGGTCATGAACAGTTATTTTATCCCCTCTTTTTACTTTATTTCTTTGAGGACATATAATTGTCCTCTTATTGATCAGCAGCTCCGTCTGTGTAACTGCATTATAGATGTGCTCTCACACTGCTGAAAGCCCTATGGATATTGATATTTAGATGGTGAATGTGAAGATCCAGTCCTGCTTCCTGGCTCCTGATTAATCTTTCTCATTCCTACCCAGCCTTTGTCTTGCTTTTAGTAAAATACTATGATGGTTGGTTGTTTGTCATGGCAAATATTGTTTAATTGTTGTGGGCAGTCAGAATATGGTAAGGACGCCCCCTGGCTACGTGTTCAAGCCTGGCACGTCCAGCTGGGAGGATGCCTCGGGGAAGACCCAGGCCACGGGGGAGAGATTATCTCCCCCGGGGCCTGAGAACGCCTCAGGATACCCGAGTCAGAGCTGGCTAATGTGGCTCAGAGATACTTCATAGTGATAGACTTCTATGTTTTGGAAGCCATCTCATATGAACCAGTTCTTGCACTCCATAAAGTGTTACGATGGATTTAAACAGCAAGCTGTTTCCAGTGTGTATGCTTTACGTTAAGGTCATTGTTCTGTATTTTAAATGGTCAGCAGCAGGGCGCAGCTCTCCCACTTATGCAGCTGAAAATAGAGATGGTTGATGATTGATATAGCTAAGTTTAAGAATTAAAGCTTACTAATATTGTACACATTGTTCATTTGCCCATACCAGATCATCTTCGAAACTTATGTTGCTCCCAGACCGTTTATGTTAATGGTTACATTTGTTCACTCTTGGTAATGAGGTGTAAAATCAGGGAAGTTGGATAACAGTAAAATTGGCTCCTTTTTTGTCTGCTCTGTGGTTTATACGTTTGTGTGGCAACTGAAAAAACTTCAACCGTCAAAGAGCTGTGCACCTTCGCAAGAGTAGCGGTGGCGACCAAGTCCCTTTTTTAGTCACGTTTCCATCCAAATGTAGTGCACATTTTAAACAAATCTCTGGAAAAGAAAACCATTAAAAGAAAATGATAATAAATCTTCGTTTCCATCTACTGTTACAGTAAACAGCTGATGGCAGCGTTAGGGAAGAGCAAGAGCAGCTTGAATCTGGACACATGAAGAAAGTACAGAAAACTTTGAAGCATTTCATGAATCTACATCGCTGAGAATTAGGAACAAGCAATTCAAGTCAACCACAGTGTAGCTTTGTGTATGCCCACTCCCAACTCTAAGGAACTCTGCATTTCCAGGAGGCATTTATCTCATGTTGAAGCTGTCAAGTTTAGGTTATGCAAAGATATTAATGCCACAATTACATAGGCACTAAACACAGATGCTCACCTGAATCTTGTTATTGTGCAACTACCACAGTTCAGTCTGTCTCTCTCTCTTGGGAACAGAACATCCTATCTGTTGGTGTGTTTGTCGCCAAGGTCTTCCACCTCAGCTGAGCATAAAAAACATCTTAGCATTTAGCGACTTCTTTTCGAATTTCTAACGTTTCCACTCAACTTTTTTTAATTTGCAGAATGATCATTTTAAATGACTCATGGTCATCCCAGGACCGAGACGTCCTTAGTACAGTTAGTGTAAGTGATCAACAGTGTGTGTTAGTGATTCTTTGTTTCCTCTATAAAACAAAGAAAAACACTAGAACAAAACCGAAAAATAAAGACTCCACAAATAGTATTTAAAGGCTAATGGGTGAATTTTCATCTTCATTAGCTTGAAAAGGAACCAGTGCAGTAACTTGAAGTGAAAATCAACACTTACCAACACCACTTATTCACCATCGTTTTATTCCAGATTTTGAATAAATCAGACCTGACGATGTGCTGTTGGATTCAGGGGAGCGGTGAAGTGATTGATTGGCCTTGTCACACCCACACCCTGATGAACAGGCTGACGCAGGCAGACAGAATTTTCCACACAAGGCCAACATACGCACAGGCATTCATTGTCACCCATTACATTATAACTGAATGAATTTTACTGTATATGTGCAAGGATGTAAGAATGTTTTATTTATTTATTGCTTGCTAATCAACTGTATGAATGGTTCTTTGTTCTAATAGTTGTCTTGACAGATCTGGCAAGTGTAATTGGTCCCATGTTGCACAACATCAATTCTAATATTAATTCATTCCACACAAATAATTGATACCAGTTATTTATTACAGAAAAACAGAGGATTTGGCCGAGCAAAAAATGTAGTTGCTTTCTTTTGAACGGTGAGACGTGGCCAAGCAGCAAGAATTTCAATAACAGTGATAAACCGGTAGCATTTTCTCAACCGAAAGACTTTAATCTAAATTTGATAACATTGTTGATATTGGTAGCAGTACACGTTAGAATATATCTGAGAGAAAAGCATTTCGAGGTAAAATCACAATGAAATTGATTCTTTGCTCAAAGAAATGAAAGCTCAATCTGAGCGGAATTGAAAGAGGCATCGCTTCACGGCGTGTTGTATTTCATATATGAGGGGACTCTGATTTTCCAATGGCCAGAACGTTATTGCCTGGCGAGTTTCCTCCCACGCTACAAATCTGGCACTTGAGACATCTTTTGAAAAGTCAACATTAGGAGGAGAATATTGGTTTTTATCTGATTAGAGAAACCACAGTTGAATTGAAGATATATGCTATAAAGCTGCTAACTTCTCATCTATAAACATGGTTTTCTCCCAGGAGAGCGGTATGTAAAGGGTCATTATGCTACACTTTTCAGAGACACGTAATGACCCGTCACATACCGCTCTCCTGGGAGAAAACCTTGTTTATAGATGAACAACACACACACACACACACACACACACACACGCACACGCACACGCACACACACACACACACACACACACACACACACAACCTCTGCAGCCCTTTAAATACTAGCACAGTGCCCGTTCAATATGTGCCCACTTGGAACAGGCCGATTGCTTGGCCTGTGTTATTGCTGCTGGTAGAATTCTCCAAAACCAAATTGTACCCCAAAATTACTTACAGGACCCCAAACCACTGCAACTCCACTGCATAGCCTACTACTGACTTACAGTGTAGGCTACGTGTACATCAGACGAAGACATTGTACTTCTATATTTACCTGACAGAGAACGTTGCAAGTATAGAATTTAATCACAAAATATCACAATTAAAATGTGGAGTACCTAATCAGACAGTTGCCTCATGGACCCAAGCCAGTGTGCTACCCGTTATGAGAGCTAATCAGCGTATATATGCGTTAATTAACCACCAGACCCAGACTGTGTGTGTGTGTGTGTGTGTGTGTGTGTGTGTGTGTGTGTGTGTGCGTGCGTGCCGTGGTGGAAGATGTAATCAGATGCTTGTCTGATTTAGTCCTTAAATCAGACAAAGTACTTATTGTAGGTGATTTTAATATCCATGTGGACGTTGACAGCAATAGCCTTACTACTGCTTTCAACTCACTACTAGATTCTATTGACTTCAGTCAGAGTGTGCATGAGGCCACGCACTGTTTTAACCATCGACCTCGTGCTGGCATATGGTACCAAAATTGAAGATGTATTAGTATTCCCGCAAAGTCCTTTATTATTAGACCACTTCTTAATTACTTTTGAATTCTTAATACCCGATTATACTAGATGCCTATCTGACAGTGCTATAGCTAAATTTAAGGAAGACATTCCAACAGCACTAAACTCATTACCTTATTTTAATACAACAGAGGACCTTTATGTAAACTTTAGTCCTTCTCAAATCGACAATTGTGTAGATGGTATTACAGCCTGCCTACGGACTACTTTAGACTCTGTTGCTCCACTCAAAAAGAATAAGATGAAGCAAAGAAAATTAGCACCTTGGTATAACTCCCAAACTCGTAAATTAAAGCAAAACTCGCGAAAACTTGAAAGTAAATGGCGCTCCACCAAAATGGAAGAGTCTCGTTTGGACTGGCAAGACAGTCTGAAAACCTATAGGACGGCCCTCAGACATGCCAGATCAGACTATTACTCATCATTAATAGAAGAAAACAAGAACAACCCAAGGTTTCTTTTCAGCACTGTAGCCAGGCTGACAGATAGTCACAGCTCTACTGAGCCATCTATTCCTCTAGCTCTGAGTAGTGATGACTTCATGAGCTTCTTTAATGATAAAATTATAACAATTAGAGATAAAATTCATCACCTTTTGCCTTCAAATGGTTCACCTTTCAACACAGGACTGCTAGAAAGAACGACTAGACCTGACATATACTTAGACTGTTTTTTTCCTATAGACCTTCAACAACTAATGGTAAAGGTATCTTCAGCAAAGCCATCTACCTGTCTCTTAGACCCCATCCCAACGAGGCTACTCAAAGAAGCATTACCCGTGGTTAACACCTCTCTACTAGATATGATCAATATGTCTCTATTAACAGGTTATGTACCGCAGTCATTTAAAGTAGCTGTGATAAAACCTCTTCTGAAAAAACCCACCCTCGATCCTGAGGTCTTAGCAAACTATAGACCTATATCTAACCTTCCCTTTCTCTCCAAGATCCTTGAGAAAGTAGTTTCTAATCAGTTATGTGATTTTCTCCATAGCAATAGTTTATTTGAAGACTTTCAATCAGGATTTAGAAAGAATCATAGCACAGAGACGGAACTGGTGAAAATTACTAACAACGTTCTAATTGCTGCAGACAAAGGACTTGTCTCCATACTTGTTTTATTAGATCTTAGTGCTGCTTTTGACACTATTGACCAATAGCAGATGAACAATGTATACAATTTCTGAGATCTGAACGACCTATTCAGAAGACTACCTGATCTCAGATCAGTGGTGTAGCCTATGTAAATGTTGGGGCGTGACAAAGATAGAGACTAGAGCCAAATGAGGAGGAGCCACCGAGTTGACGTCAACTGGTGGTTCGTGTTCAGAGGCAGTTTCAAATTGTGAGATTTGCAGAGGAAAGGAATGTCAATGGGATTTTGAGGTTCTATGTAGGTCCTATTTACCCACCAAACTGTCGTTATTCAACTATGACAAGGTTTTGCATTCTATCACCCCTTTAATTAACCGGACCCAAGGTGAGTCTGATGAAAACTGCTGTCTTTGCTCGGTCAGCTCCGAGATAGTTTTGCATTGCGCAGCGCTGTGGAGGAATAAGCTCCGAGAGTAGGTTATTATGTTCTGGCTCTGTTTAGAAGTGGTGAATGTAGCAACAACTCACAGCAACTTAATATGATATAGTGTCTGGCTTTGGTTTGATATTTAGTGTTGGCAAATGGCTTTTTATTGAGTTTCCACTTAGCGAAATAATAGACACGGAAAACCAGCTTTTTATTGAGTTTCCACTTAGCGAAATAATAGACACGGAAAACCAGCGTTACGTAGCACCTTTTTCCCCCAACCTTATTCAACACAACAGTTGAGATGTTCCTGTTAGCTATCCGCTCGTGCTCCAGGAACGTGAAGAAAAGTTTGCTTGGTATATCCAACAATCATGTTACATTAGAAACTGCAAAAAGCCCAAGCGGTAAACCTCCCCCACCCCCACTGCTGTCTAGAGTAGGCTATGTCAAGTGCATGCTGCATGCTGCACCAGCAGTTTATTGTTCGGCGGTTTAGTTTTATTTTTAACATCCAATATCCAATGCTGTCCAAATTGCTCCAAAATCCAAACCCCAAGTTTATTGGGTATCCAGGAAACCAAGTGAGAAGTAGATTGAATGAACGGTTCATGAGATATTTCACAGATGCTCTTACACACACACACACACACACACACACACACACACACACACACACACACACACACACACACACACACACACACACACAGAGGTGTCCCGCTTTATTAGATAGATGGATTTAACTGAGCCCCTGCTGGATGGTGAAGCTTCCTTTGGTCCACAGGAGTCTGAACGGGTTTATATTAAGTCAGTCACACATGATGATGACATTTTATTTTTCTAACACCGTGCCAGTCAAACATTTCCTCACGTTGTCTTGGTTTCATCATGGTTTCAGGCAGCGCTGTGTGGGTGTAAAGCTTAAAAAGTATTAGATTATAAAACTGTGTCTGCTCCGGCACTAATGCTCTCCGAGTCATAGTCAGTCACAACTTAAGTTTTATGCCGTGTTTCTTTCCCTTATTTTAACTTAGATACTTTCTCTCAGAAAGAACATAGCGCTAAAGCTGCAATATCTCACATTTCCACATTCAAATTTCTTAAAACGATTAGACCTAGGCATATAATGGCGTCATATAACATTTAACCCCTCTAGTTGCTTTAACTTGCGGGAAACATGGGAAAACTGGATGATAAGTTAGAGAGTAATTGTAAATCGAATTATAATTGAATTATACACAGTTACAGTAAAAAAACTTTTTTAGCCACGCAGCATAATTTTTCATTACTTACATGCCACTTTGCAACAGAGTAATACAGTAGAAGTAGAAGTTATTGATATGATATTCCAATAATGAGCTGGCTTACTATAATGTGCTACAAGGACAAGTGGCTGATGCAGCCACAGAACTAATGCGCAATGTAACGTTATAATGTTACAACAACATTCAGCACGCTCATGAAGTTATTTTTAGTGTGATTGCTTTGACCACGGATAACAGCGCTAAGCTACCCCACGATTGATTTGCCATGTAACGTCAGCTGGTATTGTACTTATGTAATATGTTTAGAGTCGCAGCAGACCTCAGATCTTCTAAAAGTTTATTCCAGTTACTTTATGTAAAATCGGAGTCACCGTGTTTTGTATGAAGCCACAGAGCTGCCCAAGATTACCTGAGCAGCGTATGGGGATGTAACACAGAAACCATGAAGGGCTTTAAATACACATAGCAGTGTCCTTTTACCTGCACTCATCTGAAAAGAGGAGTCGAGAAGCACTTCTGTCCTCAAAGACAGAGGTGTCAAAAGTATTCGCATTCATGACTCTAGTAGAAGTATAGATACTAGGGTTCGAAAAGACTTTTATAGAAGTTGAAGTATCAACTCAAGCTTCTTACTTAAGTAAAATTGTAAAAGTACTGGTTTCAAAACTACTTGAAGTATAAAAGTAAAAGTAATGTAAGGCAGAGATCTTCAACAGGGGGTCCTCAGAGTCATTGCAGGGGCGCCTCCAAATTATTGTAAATTTTTGAGTCTTTAAAAATTAAAATGCCTTAACATAATTCCAACATATTATTAGCAAATATAAATTCCCACTGATGATAGGCTTCCTGGCCTACAGGTAAGGTAGTCACTAATATATCAGCCCACAGATACAGTTAATCCTAGATTTACTGTGCCACATATGTAACACACATAGTCTGCAGTCTTCTTCGTAGCGGGAAATTATAGAAGGGCTGCTGTAGCGGCCGGCTCCGTCACAAAGCCGCAGTGCACACACAACTGACCGGCGGAAGGAGAAGTAGTTCCTTCCCCTAACCAGATATAATTAGACTTTTCTGGTGACAACAAGTTACCTATGATAACATAAACACTCACTCCAAATTACTGAGTTTAAATATCGATCTTTTATAAGAGAATCGATACTAGAGCAGGATACGTTGGGATCGTAAATATCGATACTTTAGTATCGATCCGCACATCACTAGTATTGAGGCTATTTTTAAAATGTAAGGAGTAGAAAGTACAGATAATTGCGTGAAAATGTAAGGAGTAGAAGTAAAAAATATGCTGTAAAATAATTACTCCAGTAAAGTATAGATACCCAAAATTTCTACTTAAGTAATGTAACAAAGTATTTGTACTTCGTTACTTGACACCTCTGCTCAAAGAACTGCAGATAAAAACGTGACAAATCCTTTCCAATTCAATCCTTTATAGTAATGTCACTGGGGTGTGCATACAAAATTAACAGCTGAGAATATTTTTGAATCACATCCAAACCTTTCAGATTCATTCACTCTCATTCAGATTCGAAACTGAGTAGACTAAAAACATACTGTATTTGTGGCTCAGTCAGTGAATTCAGTCCATTAGTATGAAGGTAGAAGGCAGGGTCGGAGAGGATACCTCGGCCAAAACCACACAATCCTCCAAACTGAGAGCAGGAAAGGACCGGGACGTTTTAATATGTATCTGGATGCAGCACAACTCACAAAACTCAAAGCAATACATAAACATGCTATACCTAAACATTTTATGCTCGTCTAAATATTTGATGTACCAAATAATAACTTTGTCTGTGTCGCAGCTTTGCAGCACTTAAACACGACGCAAGCCTTTTTTCTGTTTATTATGGGAGCACCACATTTATTATCGTCACAACATTCAAGTGTTGCTGCACAGATATTCAGCTCATCCAGTGGTGGAATGTAATTTGAGTTACATGTATTTACATTTCCAACGTTATACTTCTACTCTACTACCTTTCAGATGCAAATATTGTACTTGTTACTGCACTACATTTGTCTGATAGCTCGATGCTTTCTCAAAGCTCCTGGTGCTCTGGTATGCTCAGAAGCAGCTTGTAGTTGTGACACCCAGGACATGTCATTGGCAAAAACAGCAAAACAAACGGATAAGCTGAGAAGCTGAAAAGACAAAACACAAAATGCTGACAGCTCCACAATCGAAAAAAGATGAAAAGCCAAAAGACACAAATAACACGTTTACAGCTCCAAGAAATAAAGTATATCTTCTCCAGGATATACAGGACTGTTGATCAACAGAAGTGAAGCGAACCCTTGAAAAACGTGTAAACTTTGAGTGTGAACTAGTTTGCCTCTGTTGTTTTTAAGGTCAGTGTGTTGTAGCTTATAGCTCATTAGCCTGGAACCCTTGTGTATTTGTGTAATTAATGTAGTGCTGAGGATTACACGTAACTTCAAGTCATTAGCCAAGCCATACAGAGACCAGAAAAACAACAGTCTGTGTGTGAAATGTGACTATTGTTTCTCAAGCCTGGATACCCGCCAAACTTAGCCCCTCCCACAACATTTGAGGTCGGGACGTTCGGTCTGGACTTGATCCGTTGTGGAGCAACTATGCTCGAACCAGAGCTGTTTGGACCAATCAAATTGTCAGGGCGGGCTTCATACGATGATGGACAGATAAGCAACCGTAACGCAATCAACCACGTCACCAAAGAGAGCTTGGGTTGAATTTCGGTGCGTTCATGGACATCGGAAATACATTTTTCCCCGAGTGAAAACATCACCATTCACGTCACGTCCTGTGGGGATCAGAGGTGGGAAACTCGTTTGATGGAGGCGACTTTGGTTCACTGAACATATTTCAATGACAATAAACTGTTTATTGTGGACAAAGAAACATACACAGACATAACATGTTTCAAATTATTCATAAATAGGCCCATGTATAAAAAAAACAACACCTTGTCCATGTCCTTTCCGATTCGTTGTCCTGCAGATAACACAAACAAACACCTGTCCATGTGCTGTTTGGATGCTCGTATAAGAAAATCTTTTGTTATTGTGGCCTCCATGTTTTCACACAGCTGATGCTCTTGGCTACGGCCAACCGTTGGTGGCAGTCATGCAACAAGTTGTTATGCCAAACGCCAATATAACAGAAGAAGAAGAACACGCATCCCGACTATGTGAACCAAGAGGGTAAGCTTCGCTTCAGAACTCAAACTTCCTATGGCGCCATTTTGATGCTACATAGCCATCACCTCCCGTTAGCATTCCATTGACTGCTATTCATTTTGACGTCACGTTGACAGCGAATAACTTTACATCTGAAGCGTTTAAAGACTCTATTTGTCCATTGTTTATTTCTAAAGAAACACGACAATGTATCAAAGGCTCCATTACCTTGTATCTCACGTTATGGCTCCGTAGCAGACGTTTTTGTAAAAATAGGCTAACGATTGTGTCACATAGTAGAGGAATTACCGTATAGTACAGGAGAAGCTCGCAGGCAGTTTGGACTTACATTAGCTGTTTAAGTTTAATTACTAATGCTAACTAGCATGTTAGTTAGCAATATAGCCTGTGCCCATGTTATCTCCTTACATATACCTACGCTCTCTGTCTCTGTAAGATTGGGAATGATTGAGATTTCTCTCGGCACAGCTACCAGAAGACTTACAACTTTCAGACAGGTTGCTCACGTCACATTTACGTCTTCAAGCTCAGTTGGAGGCTGCGCAGTAACGCTCAGCGCTCACTGGAAAAGTGCTTCTAATATCCTTCACTGGTCTCCGTCCAGAGCAACGGGGTCTGTTGGTCCAGTTTATATGCTGTCTATGATGTGAACGCTGGCAGTCGGAAAAACAACGTAATCACGGGGGCGGTCCCCGTTATTCCGAGGTGGCATGAACGCGCCATTAGTTTACAACAAAGATGGCTGCCGCTGGAGAATTGAGATGTGTAGATTCCGCCATCACGTCTGTTATAGAAGATATCGACAGCACATTAATTTTAAAAGAGGAACATAGAACCGCGATCAAGGCATTTGTCGATCGGAAAGATGTTTTTGCCCTCCTTCCTACAGGATTCAGCAAAAGTTCAATTTGTCAGCTGGCCCAGATGGTCGCTAAGAAGATGGGGCGCAATGAACAACAACATACGTCATATACTCCGTTGCTCTGATTGGTTGTAGGTCTATTCAATTGAGTCCAGAGGCATTTTCTTTCCTGGATCGGTTGAAACACGCCCCATAATCCCAACGCAATGGAGCAGTATCAGACTCATATTCTGGCTAGAATCTGAGTATGACGACGTCAGGCTTTTGCCTCTCAGAAGAAAAGGCAAAGGTAGTGTGAAGTTGTTTTGGTGCCACAAAACTTCTTATAGAGGAGGTTTGAGTGAATGGTTGCATGAAGAAACCAATGTTCACTTCCCATTCCCACCAACCCTAACATTGTTTTTTGTTTTTGTACCATCACCACATTCTTTAACTTCTTTCACTGCAGTTCTTTTTTAACCCAAACCACAATCCTCTAACATTAACCAGTTAGTACTTGTGCCTAATCTTAACCAAATATTTTCCCTTTCCAGCAGCTCAAATGTCTTGCTCTGCTGCTTTTCTTCTTTTGCAGATAATTTAAATGGACAATATTTGGGTTGGCGAGACAAAAAGCTATTTGAACATGTATCCGTGGGCTCTGGGAACTTGTGATCCATTTTTCCATTTTCTGCCATTTTATAGACTTGACGATCAATCGCGAAAATGACCACAAGACCAATGGATAATGAAAATAATTGTTAGTTTCAGCCTTGGCACAGACTAATGATGTCTTTCTGCAGATCAGAAAACACTCAAATGTGTCGTTTTGGACAACAACAAAAATGACAAAGTATGTATTTTATTCCCCACTTATATTTTGTCAATATCACTCTTGCAAACTGTAATACTCTAGCAAAACAAAAACACACAAAATATAAAATGACTAACCTTCTAATATCCTGTCAAATATCAGTGATGGAGGCATAAATAACCAAAAGATCCCATACCAGTTGTAAATTCCTTGTGGTATCACACATCAGCTAATTGGCTGTTAGCTGAGGTTAGTGCAGCAGCTCTATAAATATATGTGTGTGTGTGTGTGTGTGTGTGTGTGTGTGTGTGTGTGTGTGTGTGTGTGTGTGTGTGTGTGTGTGTGTGTGTGTGTGTGTGTGTGTGTGTGTGTGTGTGTGTGTGTGTGTGTGTGTGTGTGTAGGTTGTTAACAGTAACAGAGGCGGAGAGCTGAGGGAGGAAGATAATCCTTTGGCAAAGAACAAAAAAAAATTATTGTTGCTGAAATATTTAAAAAAAAAAACATTTCTCACACACTTTATCTCCGGTGTTTTAATCCAGTGTTAGTGTCAATGCTATCTGTGTATTAATAAAGAAGAGTATGTTTGGAAAGTAACAATAAATTGTGTTGTATAACACTAATTTTTCTTTTTTACATTTAGAAACGGCATCAAGGTTGGTCAGAACAGGTTAATCCTTGTTTTTTATTATACCTTGCATACTGTATTTGTCATTGCATCAGTTGATAACTTATCTATTTTAAAAGCCATACAGGAATCAGTCTGTCACTGAAGTGAAGTGATAGCCAATTGAAGGCTGAATTGTGTGTGAACACCCTTGGAGAAAAAGGAAAGAAAAAAAGAAAAAAAAGTTCACTTGTTTACTTTGTGAGCAGAATGTCCTACAAAACAAATGAAGGTCCTTCTGCAGGTGGACTTGACACTTTAGAGTTTTTTCCTTTACTTTGTTGTCATATCTGTCTTTTCCTATAGACATATGGTTATGTTCGAAATTGCATACTCCATACATAGCCTACTGTGTACTACATACATAATCAGCATGTACTGTATAGAGCAGACTAAATTAACGATTAAGGAGGCTATGCCGTAGACTGTCCTCACACTGAATAAACTCAAGCAATAAGTCTTCTATGCATCACTCGACCGTCGTTACTGGTCGGAGCTACCGTTTAATAAAAATAGCTGATCACAAATGTAAATCATTACCTCATCCACTCAATAATTTCATTTTTCTAAAATAAGACTAAAATATATATAAACACACACACACACACACATATATATATATATATATATATATGCATATATACATCCATACAGTACATACACACACATATATACACACACAACCATACATACACACATGCATATACATACACACACATACATTATATAACTATAACTATAAATTAAAAGGTCCATAGCAACACACCAAAGGAAAAAGAACAATATCTATACAATGTTACAAATAATATTAAAAATACTATTACAATTAATATTTTCAAATTAAATAAAACAATCAATCAAAAATCAATGTAATATGTTTTAGTAGTACTATGTTTCAGTATTATTTTAAGACAGATTAAAATTAAATATTTTCTACAGTACATTATATATGTGAGCTTCCTCATTTTACCTCTTAACTGTACCTTGACGTCACTCGCCATCATTCGCAATTATTTTATCCAACTGGATAAGTATTTAAACGGTCTGCCTCGCAGTCCGTCATTGGACAGTCTGAAGAGCCGCAATGCATTTTGGGGAGGTTGAGTTTGTCCAGTGAGAACAAGAGAAAGTTGCCTTTTTTTCAAGTTCCAAATGTCAAACTGTACCTCACAGAAATTTAAGTACAAAAAATACACACACACACACACACACACACACACACACACACACACACAGTATCTCTCCCCACAGCTCTTGTTAGCCCTCTAGTGGAAACAAAAAGCAGTTGCCTATTTATGTAGATCTGTGTGAATGTTATTCTGTATTTAGTTCAATCATTTTGGATGAAGTAGTAAGTCATTTTGTAATTTGCTGATGTGTGTTTATCTGCTAATTAACTGGAAAGCTCCTAATTACTATGACTTTTTGTAATTATTTTATGACGTACTATACTATGACTTTTTTATGATTATTTTTAAGACATACTATACTATGACTTTTTTATGAAATATTATACTATGACTTTTATATGACATTTTTATTACATACTATACTGTCTTTTTATGACATTTTGTAGACGTACTATACTAAGTCTTTTTATGATTTTTTATGACATACTATTCTGACTTTTTATGACATTTTTATGAAATACAATACTATGACATTTTTATGACATACTATACATTTTTTTCAATGACGTTTTATTAGATGCTATACTATAACTTTTTATGACAAAATATATTATGACTTTTTATGACATACCATACTATGATTTTTTTATTACATTTTATACTATGACTTTTTGACTTTTTAATGACATACTGAGACTTTTTGAGAAAACCTAATTTTTCCTTTAAACGTGCAAATGACCCAACTTCAGTTGTTTTGATCTCCTGATTTGAAGCCCGATGAAGACCTGCGAAGTTCAGGAGTTTCCGTCTTTTTGAGGACTCCTGTTTCTACATGTTGTAATGCACCTAGACTGACACCAGAGGGCGCTACTCAATCAGTAATCATAGCGCCC
The DNA here is from genome assembly GCF_004354835.1 of Perca flavescens. Taxonomy (NCBI): domain Eukaryota; kingdom Metazoa; phylum Chordata; class Actinopteri; order Perciformes; family Percidae; genus Perca; species Perca flavescens. The sequence continues at coordinate 30,438,904 of NC_041335.1, forward strand.
TCTATATAAAGGGCGCCAAGTAATCATAAAACTCTGACAAAGAGAGGTTAAGGTAGTACAGTATTGTTGCTTTAATTTACAGATAATGTACTTTAATGTGCAGAAAGAGATCTCACGATGAAGGGAAAATAAGTTGAAACTAATTTGACTGATTGAACCTGAAACTAAAAGCCTGTTCAGTAGGCTACGTTCAACACAAGGCCTTGTTTTTTTGTGGAAATTTAGCCTGATTCCATACTATGTGCTTTTACATGATGTACAATAAACGTCTATTCATGGTATGGTATTTTTGCAGATACCCTTCAGAAGTTTGAACTAACAGGAAATAATAAAAGAAGAGTGCAGTCTGATGGACGATGATCGCATCATGCATTTTGTAAAACTGCCGGTGATTAAACTCAAATTTCCTCTACAGAATTTCTTTTAGTGTCAATCAGTAGCACACACTCACTCAATGACATATTTGAGTTCACCTAATTTTGAAACTTTGTCAGTAAGAACCCACAAAACACTCAAAACCAGTATTGTAGTATATGCCGTAAAATTTCCTGAAGCCTAAGTTGATTTCGCCAAATGTCTGATTTTGTCTAATCAACAGACTTAAAATGTAAATGAACAGGTTAGAACGAGCGATTGGCTGACAAATTACTTTATTAAGATAGTAGATCGACTAATCGTTTCAGCTCTACATGACATATCAATTTATCATACTGCAACAAAATATCTAGCCGTTTATATGACTTACTGTACATGGTGACATTCAAATTTAAAGGTGCTCTAAGTGATGGGACGCGTTTTTTTAGGCTACAACATTTTTTGTCACATACAGCAAACATCTCCTCACTACCCGCGAGCTGCCTGTCCCCTGAACACACTGTAAAAAACAATGCGGTCTCTGTAGACAGCTCAGGCTCCACAAACGGCAACAAAAACAAACTGCGCCAACCTGCACCACCAAACATAGCAAACATGGGGCAGGTTGGCGCAGTTGGTTTTTGTTGCCTCTTACACTTAGAGCACCTTTAAAGTATCATTCAAAAAAAAAAAGCAGCACACCCTCGCTGTTTGACAATTCTGTTTATTTTCAATATACATTTCATTTGAAAAATATAAATTCTAAAATAATTCATTTCACCGGTTTCTAAAAAGTTAATCAAAGCAAACGTATCAGTATTTATTCCGTATGCTAAAATTAACATCAAGTTTTTCATTTGACGTAGATTTTTCTCCTGACATAGTGACACAGTACACTTTAAACTAACAACTCCCCACATATACGTCTCAGACATTAAGTCACAATTGTTCCCCCTAGCTGCTGTCGACCAAAAACACTGTTGTGGAGTATAAATTACGTTGTTATTTCGGCTGACAAACTGAAACAAACTAAACACAATGAACCGTGACGGTTTAAAGTCACTTGTTGCATTTTGGTTTGAGCCGACGTGCCTTTTATGTACATGATTTACAGAGCAGGAAGGCGGCTCATTAATCACAAAGTTACATTTTCTGTCTATAGTGGTAATGAAGACAGAGCGGACTTCCATATACGAGTTAAACATCCAAGTGAGAATGTGCTCAGGGAGTCCTTTAGAGATAAATTTGGGGGGGTACTGTAATGATGAACAGTGCTTTAGTAGATAGTACTGGCCAATAAAATTCTTTCTGGATGGGACTGTGGACTCACCGGGCACTCTGTAGGAATACAGTGAATAGTTTGTACATCATTTTAACAGATTGAGATTAAGTTCTAAAAAAACAACTGTGGTATGTTTGGAGTCTTTCTTAACACAACGCTCACATGCCAAATGTGCACTGAGAGTTTCTGTTCACTGTACTCATCCCTTGTCTTCATACTGGCCAACAATACCTTTCTAATGCAACTACGCTGTCAAAACATGAGAGATCAAATGTACAATCCTGTGCAAAAGTGTATTTTAAAGTTAGCGAGTGAGACTTTAGAGACAAATCAAGTGGGAATCCTCCAAAAGAATGGTCTTTTTTTCCTTTCTTTTTTTAAATGTGTGTCAACCTTGCAAGAACCAATTGCAGTTGTTTTGTTGATCTCTTCAAGCACATAGTTTAGAGGAGAATAAAACAACTATGTAAAAAAACACTGTAAGCAGGTTTATCATTCTGGAGCACCACGGTGACTTGAATTAGAAATATGATGATGGAAACACGTACTATAGTTTGGAAAATGAACTACTACAGCGTTCGCCAATATAGTAGCAACTTGAGAAAACAACTGTCCAATAGGAGCAAGGATAAGCTGTAAACTTCAGGCATGCAGGCGACAACTAACATCATTGTATCTGTATGTGTGACTATAACCTAACTATGGATTACTCTATGGTTTCTCCCCTGTATCTCAGTTTAGTTGCTCTACGAAGGGATGATGTCACCATAGACAGATATACATAATGCGGCGTCTATGTATATATGTCTATGGATGTCACAGCCTGTACAAGAAGAATGATAACAGCAACCAATAACTCCCTTAATGTACATACAGTACTGCATGTGAGTACAGTATTGAGATACTTGAACAAATTCAAACCCATCCTTTAATATGTTAAATAAAAAAAAAAGAACTGTGTGATCCCATTTTCAGATCAGATAATTCCAACAGCATCTGAGACAAAAAGAAAAACCTGCTGCATGGAGTTTCCATGGATATGATTCCCTTGTCGTTATATATATATATATATATATAATAATAAATCAGTCTGGATCCATCTCTTATAAGCCACTTCGGTAAAGTAGTTTGTGCAGCACAAGCGATTATATGATATGCATTCCTAGTTACAGTTTACGTTTGGCTGAGGACAATCGGATGATTAACTGAATTTATCGCTGAACTGTTTTCTACCCACAAAGAAAGAATGAAGTGAAGGTCATAAGAAAATGTTACTGACGTACACACAAAATGATCATTAAAAAAAGAAAAGAAAAACAAAAAGATTGAATTTAAGAGTAACAAAAGCTTTGAAGTGAACACTTGAAATATTCAGAACATTAGAAAGAGAAGGTGAAGCAATCAAAACTGCATCAACAAGTGAAAATAAAAATATTTACCTGACCTGAACATACATATACATTGTTAATCAACTGTTAATTAACTTCAAATAATCTCTATTTGCACACATTTCCTTCACGAGCTATAATACAGTGAATCTTCTGACAGAGAAAATATCAAAACCCCATGCTGCGTCAAAAATCAACATGTTGCATTTGTTCATAGTAAGCTTTTAATCTAAAACAAGAGGTAGAACTATAAAAACAAAAATTCTGCCACAGAAAAATGTTATTAAATCAATTTATATAAAAATTCAGACACATATTTATATATATATTTATATTAAAAAAAAGAGCGAGGAGGGCATTTCATGCGTGGTCAGAGAGAGCTGCAGCATTTACTGTTGATATGTGGGAAGAGTTGCATAGAAGGGTAGTAAGGAGTGACATTTATCAGTTTACTGTGGAGCTGTGAGGAAAACACCAAGAGAAGATAGTGAGGAAAGAAATGGTTTTAAAATGACTTCATTAAGTAAAAGAAAGTTGTTGCTGTTTTTTTTTTTTTTAAAGTGTGTCGTGTTAAGACCATGTACCACATACTCAGAGCAAAGTGCTGAAATCATTGTTTTTAAAAGGAAAGTAAAAGTTATCTCGCGGGTGCTACAGGAGTTGCCTGACAGGAGTCGCGGTGGTTGGGTGCTCTACAGAGACGTTTCAGATCCTCTGCTCTTCCAGTAGAACGCATTATCATCGTCTGGGTCCATGTCTATTGTAATCTGAGGCACAGACTTCAGCGGACTCATCTCAGGGCTGAAACACAAATACATTTCATTGTTAGGAGGACACATGCTGGGATGTAGTGTTAAAGACAGAGTTTGACATTTTGGGAAATAACTTATTTGCTCCCCTGGGCAAGATATACATGAAAAGATCATGAGATAGATACTCTTGTGTTTTTACGCTAAATGTGTAGCTGGAGCCAGTAAAAATCGTCATATTTCATTTCATCGTTTGTTTAATCCGTACAAAAAAACGGAAGTTTGAAAACGGCAATTCACAGTTTTACAAGCGGTTATGTGCCAGACTTGTTCTTGGCCAGGACCAGTTGCCAGCTAGCGGAGACTACAGAAAGTCACTGCTCCCAGGCCGAGAAATAGTCGAGTCCATAACTCCCCGTAAAACCACAACATGTTGTCACACTTCAGTTTTTGGCTCAGGCTATACCAGTCACTGTAAAAAGCTACCCAAACAAGATACGTATTATTTAATGCCAGGCTAGCTGTCGCTACCTGTCTTTGTGCTAAGCTAACTGGCTGTGGCTACAAGCTACTTACTGTACAGACATGAGAGGGGTTAAGGGCTAAACTGAAAAAGGACGAATTTCCTCAATGCCATGGACAAACATCTTTTTGACCATTTTTTTGATCAATGTCAAAACAGTTTAAATTTAGACTTTAAGACATTATCGTACGGACAAAAATTATTTATTCTGTTCTATACATATTCATAGAGCTCTATTTATTACCCTGTTTTTATCGGTGTTGTTATTCAAAAGGAGCCATGCTCGTAATCTCGTTCATGCTTTACATTTCTGTGTTTTGCTAAATGGCAATAAAAGGAATCTTGAGTCTTGAGTCTTGAATCTTGAATTATTTAAGACTTTACATTAAAGCATTATATTGTCATTCTCCTCGCCAAACTGGTGCAAAATCAAATCAGATTTCTATAAAGAAACAGCAAATCCAGCTTCCCTTTAACTCGTAGGAAAAGTCTAGCCAAGGCAGTCTTTTTTATCAGTCCTAGATGACAGTGTGGTGGTATAATATACAGATATGGTGCTGCTTCCACTCTAAAACCCCAACATTTTTTATCTTTCTGCCCTCAGATCCATTACCGGAGATCTCTATGACACTCGTCATTGCATTCTGTATAAGAAAGTCAAGGCGTGATTACCACCTGTATTTTTTTCATCAGTGATTTTCAAGGTTTATATAAAGGTTTGAATGAATGAATGAATGAATGAATAAATGAATGAATGCAATGGCTCCTCTGTCTCTTATTAACAGATGACCAAAGTCCCAAACATTGAACATGTAGCTTGTTGTAGGCTGTTGTGATAGCTGAGTACTTGTGCCATGTAGTGTCTGAAATAATATTTTGATATTTTGATGCTTTATAACATTGATTTGTGGTCTTCCAAGGCAGAAATACAATCAGCAATCATGGTTTTATGGTTCCTGATGTCATCTGACTCAAAGCAATTTGGTTTGGGGACAGGATTAGTTTTAGGGGGGTGGAGGGGTGGGGGTGGAAGCAGCCTAATGTCATCACTACCAGATTCATTTCATGACCTGTTCAATGTCACTGACTTTTACCAGACCTGAAACGCTACAAAGTTTTTAAAGTAGCATGAGAATCTTTCTCTGTTTTTTTTGGCTGCATTGCTCTCAATGTACTTGCACAGGAAAGGACATAACAGTTGAGAACAAGGACAACAAAGCTGGACAACTAAAGGTAGAATAGACAGGACTATTATTAAGTATGTGAATGAAAAGGTGTTGTATGTATATATACAAAAAAAAAGCACCAATGTCAAATATTTCCATAAATTGTAAAACAAACTATTAACTATTCCAATCTGAATTTTCCTTTCATTTTATCTGCAATTCCTTCCAGGAGATGGGATTAATGCTGTTTCTTTGTCAGCATGTAGCCAATTAAAGCTTTATTTACTTATCAATGTTTGACTCAAAGAGAATAACATTTTATAAAAAAAGATTATGTTTACATAAGACTGCAATTCTGTCAGTAGAATATGTTTTTAGTTACCGGCCATGTGAACAAAAGCAAACCGTCTGTCTGATCTCTACAGCTGAAGACCAATTAGAAAGAAAACAAATCTTGTAAATTGTTTGTCGGCATCACAGATGTGCTGTGATCACAGCTGCTATTTCACACATTATCCCAAACACTAATCCTCTTTCATCAGCACTGGTACAACAATTGGAGAGCAGATGGGGTAATACAGGACCATACCAGTGGATCTTAGTCATCGGGAGAGGTCGTGGGCATGACGGAGAAACATAATCTCGTCTTGAGCATTATAATCATTGCACTGAATATTTACCCCAAAAAACAAGGCTTGTTCTGCCTCTTTAAGACGGATTGTCTTCTGTCATTTCACACATTGTGCTTCTCTCATGAAGCACACTTACTACATTTACATGCACATAATATTCCTGTTTTTGCCCTTATTCCGAAAAAGACGATATTCCGGCTAAGCTATTTACATTGCTAATGAACGTGAATATTCCACTAATATTCCTGTTGGCACATATCGAAAAACCTGTTGATATCCAAGTCTTTGATTATGTTTAAAAGTAGCTGTGTTTCTACTTCTTATCGGGTCTGTAGCCTTGCAAACTGTTGGCCGGTTGGTTTGTTTACAGCAACCATAGCAACACACAGAGCTGACACTAAGCCATAACAGGCAAGAGGGCGTAAACTGGCTGCAAACTGCGGTAAAAACCCTGATTGAGACGCATATTTCAAATGCGCTGTATACATGTCCAAAGAATGCCTCTAAAACACGAATAATACCGGAGTATCCCACGTCTTAATCAGAAAATGCTACAGTATTTTCGGAAAAAAGGCCTTATTCGGAATATCCAACCGGAATATTATGTTTACGTGACCTGTATCAAATCCGTAATATTGTCATATTTGGAATAATTGTGGAATATTGGTGTGCATGTAAACTCACTGTGTATTTATCACGCACCTACCTACACACGCCTTGTTCTAGTAACGACAAGGTCAGTTCTGACTGACAAAGACTGGGCTTATTTAAGACTATTGTTACTTTTCTGAAATGTTTGTCCGATTGAAATCTCCAATCTTAAGCACCAGATGATGAGTTTCAGAAGAAGTTTGCTAAAAAGTTTTCTAAAAATCCAAATAAAAAGGCAAAACAAAATACAAGTAAAAAGAATATATATAAATAACAGATTTATTAGTCTCACATTGCCAGACCTTAGGTTCTGGCTAGTCCACAAAGCATTCCGGGATGGGAGAAAAACTTGCTCTGGTTTACTGGCATTTCTTTAAACCAATCACAATCATCTTGGGCGGTGCTAAGCGCCAGAGGCAGGTACGGTGCCACTGCAAAATAGCTTATTTTGGTGGAACATGTGCAGGTAGAGGAGTGAGCTCTGGAATGAAATGGCTGTCGAGTGTAGATATGTAATCAATCTAAATTTGATTGTCGGCTCTAGCTCGGAGGATGTTTCCCAGATCGACCGGAGTTTAGAATGCCAACACAAAGAAAGCGAAAGGTCATTAGGCAAAAGCATTTATACGTATGTTAGCTAGTTAGCTCGCCTTCTGACCTTTCGCAACCTTTGATGCCTCAGTCATCAGTGCCAGTTATATTTAGCTTTGTTCCCCCTCTAGCATTTAATTTGGCCTGTTAAGTAAGCTGCATCTCACTCTCTCTCATCTCACCTGGACAAGCAGTTGGCCTGGTAGTAGCGAAGCTGCTCAGCACGATGTGTGTCGTTCAAGGAATGATGGGGATTTATCTCCTGTGGAAAAAATAAATACAAACAGCCATTATTGTGCATGTAGCCCAGCTAATATGTTTGGTCTTCTCTGACACATGCTTTAAAGTTTTTTTTGGACAAGCAACTAATAGAGTCTGCAGGTTTTCAGTCCAATCAAAACACAACAGCAGCTGTTTGAGAGGAGAAGGGTAACCAGCCAGTGAAATCAGCTGCTACAATGGTGTGGATGGATTGACAACCTGCACACTCATGTACAGAATATAATAAAGAATCTACTTAAAGTCAATGTGTTTAGTTTTTAAACAATAACTCCTAAATTTAGTACAAAAGTGAATGATGAATAAGTAGCGTTATTTAAGGAATGCTCCACCGAAACCCTACAGTTTGCAGTTAATGTTTATCGCTTCTAACTAGATAGTGTAACTGTATAAAACAAAAGAAACAGCATCCCATGCTAGGGATAAACAGAAACTTTATTTAGACATGTTTTAGCAAAAATACACTGTCACTGTTGTACTCCACTGTACTTTTTGGTGATGTATTCCTATAAGCCAACCGTTTACCTTGATCATATGGTTAGTGCTACCTACTGGTAGTAGATGATACTACATAAGCAAGTGAGTTGATTTAATGTAGTACATGGGCATTTGTTCAAATGTTCCTTAAACTACATAATTACACATAAAGACAAAAGTTAGATGTATGTGTCCTAATCGTCAGTGATACAGGCTCTTTTAAATAAAGCTAAAATAACAAGCTTGAAGCAAATGCCAAGTCGAAAATTCAACAAAACCCTTGAAAAAGATCCAATAAATCAACAATGTAGGTTGAAATGGTAAAATGAAGAAAAAAAGGGTTAGTTCCAGCAAGCTAGAATTTCCAAATTGGACAAGACAAATAAAATCATGGCATCACAATCCAAGAAAAAAAAAAAGATTAAAAAAGGAGAAGAAAGTGAGTTAATTTCAAGCATGTTCTGGAACAAGAGACAGGACTGCGGTAAAGGATAAAGCAAGAGAAAGGCAAAGAAGGAATGTTAATATCGTGCAACGAGTAAAAGACAAACGTGGACTCTTCGGAGACGCTGAACAAAGAAGCAGTATCAAGAGGAAGAAGTATTTTCCTCCAGTGCTGCAGGTAGCTTGGGTCTACTCACTGTCAGAGGCCTTATCACCTAAGAAAGGCTCCTGCTCCATTATGTCCATGGGGATTTTAATGCTGGGAACTTTCTCATTGTAAGGATAGTCAGACTGTTGGAGAGAGGAAACACATCCTGAGACAAGCCTTCTGGGGGTGTCAGGGAGTTAGAATTAACACACACATTCATATTACTAAACCTGTGACGACCTGCATTCTCTAATGCAATACAACTGCAAACTATTGGTTACAAAACAGCTGGTGGTAATGCATCTTGAATCTCTGGGTCTATTTTATACTTTCTGGTTATCCTAGTTGCCAAAGGCAAAGGAGACAATGTAACATGGCTCTGAGAAGTTTCTGATGTCGCTGAAAAATCCACCTTTCTGCTTTCTTATTACTTGAAACTTTATAACAATTGAATCAATTGATGTCAAGCTTTAGTAGAGATTGGCTTGGGAGAGGAATTACTTTAACTACCGCGGACTGTACAGGAGATATATAGATATATATATATATACACACACACACACACACACACACACACACTGTATATTAACTGACCATTTTACAAATGCATAACTCACAGGGCTGTTAATGATCTCTGTTAAGCTGAAAAACACATCCAGCTCTTCTAAAGATGTGCTAAATGATCCATTGAGAATTTGGACCAGGTAATTTATAGGATTTAATCTATAAGTAATTTAATTCCTTTAAATGGTTCTTTAATAGTTTCAAGATTTGGGCAAGTAACATCATCTAAATGAATTCTGACCACTGATCTGTCTGGCTTCCAGCTAGAGGTCTCATCTCCCCAAATGCGATGTCCATGATTAAGTTAAATAAAAAAAACAGACCTAATCCAAAAATGCAGTGGAACCAAACAAAAAACAAAAAAAACTATTTCCCAATTTAATTTGGACCCTGGTGCCGGGTCGGGTGTCTGTTACTAGGAACTGAGTGGACCCAATAACTTAAAAAAGTCAAAATTCTAACACTAAAACAGTGTCTTTAAGAGTGAGGACTATCTTCCAATTTGAGTATAATTATCCTAAAGACATCTGAACCTTAAATATTAGAAATGCAAAAAATATAAAACACACTGATAAAACAGCCTTGTGCTCCCAGTCAGTCAAAAAAACATGTACTAGAAACTGAAAGAAGCTCCACTGAAAATCAGTCAAATCTTACTTCCAGTGGCCAAAACACAAACCAAAATCTGCAGGATGTTTGTTTCCACCGAGGAGATAAATAATCACTTAAAATGAGTCAAGGTGCACTTGCACCTTGTCTCAACGCTATGACGCAAAGGAGTTCTAGCACAGGAAGTGTTGTCAAACCTTCAGTGATTAGTTAAAACTACTTTACACCAACTGAAAATGAGGTAAAGACAACTCCGCAACTTATGCAAGCAAACTGACATCTGTAAACCTGGATATTTGCTTAACCAGTGGGTAAACACTGAAATGGGTACATGCTGCTGTAAAGGAAGAGACAACTGGGAATTGGGAGCAGGGCTGGAGATTGATGGTGAGGTTCACAAACTTGGGGACGGGCGGTCATGTAAACAAGAAACTGGAGAAAAATAAGGCATTTGCTTGTTTGTTTACAAAGATACTTGCTTGTTGCGTAGTGTATTGTGTTGAAACTGCAAATTCAAAAACCTTACGTCATCAGCGTCGCTGTCTATGCTGCCTTGTTTTTTCTTTTTCTTCTTCTCGTCCTCTTTCTTCTTCTTGTCCTTCTCTGGGATGATGTCGTCCAGGAAGCTAAGATCATGCTGGGAGAACATGTAGTCCATCACTTTTCTGACGGCCACCAGAGCGAGGATCTAAACGCAGAAGAACAAGAGGATTAGAGTGGAATGGGAGGTCATTTGTTGAATTAATGATCAGTCTGGTCTATGAAGTAGCATGTTGGGAGAGTGGTGGCCTAGAGGTTAAAGAAGCGAGCGTGTGACCAGACCGACAGGGAAAAAAAAAAATAATAATTATCTGGGTGGGGAAAGTGAATGGGCAGCGTTTGCCCTTCCCTCATTACCACCACTGAGGTGCCCTTGAGCAAGGCCATTAACCCCAACCGCTCCAGTGGAGCTGCTCAGTGGCCAGCTGATCAGACTGTGGTTGTACTGGGGACCTTCCAGGTATGAATGTGTAACTGTGTGAATATGACAGCTCTTCGTTGCAAATAAAAAGTTTAAATACAGTACAGTATATTGTATATATATTTTTTTTTACTTCACAGTAAATTTGCAAAATGTAATATATAAATATAAAAATGAGCTGATGTTGCAGTAAAAAGCTAGGTTAATAAAGACTTTGATACACAACTTAAAACCCATTATTTTAAATGTGCAATGGAGCAAAAGCCAATATCAAACAGAGTATTGGTAGTTCTACACTCGTAATGATCATTGAAATTCAAGAAAAATGGTATTGAAAATGGCAAATATACTAAATGTACTTTGCAACACCATTTTAAAAAGTTAGACTATTTTGATATTTTTGAGTAAAACTATGCTATACTATATATCTAAACATCATATTTGATAAATAATAATATTTATACACTGGTAACCTTTGAAATCCACAAAACAATGTGAGTTACAGTTTGTGAGAAATCCTTTAACAGTCCCTTCCTGCTTTATAACAGAACAATAACTATAACTCAAAGTACAGTTACAAGTGCAATAAAGTCTTGAGGGCTGTGTTAGTGACCCTGAACAGTAATTATGTAAAAACACCATTGCACTGGTTTATCACTGATATAAACAACCCTCTAACACGTGAATTAAGCATATCATTTGTACACAGTGTAATTCAGTGTAGCCATAATTCAGTCTGATCATGTCAAGCTGACTCGACTGAGCTGCTTTTATCTCTGATCACTCCATTTTCACGCTAATCCTTTAAAATGACAAGTTGAATGAATATAAGCCTTATTCTTGAACATTCATTTGTGACAGGCAACTCTCATTATTCTTTCCATTTCACAGACTAAAAACTTATCAAATAATTAACAAGGAGAATAACTATGGTTTTATTGTCAAAGATACTGATATACTTGTAACCTTTTATTGGTATCAAGATGATTAAACATAAACATTATTGGTCATTTGTAGCCTAAGTCTTTAAAATTCAGAATCTTAATACAAATGACTCTTACCATGACAGGGAATACAATGGCGGCCACTGTGGACTTAAGGACCCAGAGCAGAGCCAAGCAAAGGATCTGAATGAAGGTGAAGAGGTGGACCTTCCTGAGGGGAACGTGTCGCAGGTAAACCAAGTCCGGCTGATGCTTTGCTGGCATCAGAAGCAGTTTGAGACGATCCATGAACTGCAGACAGATAGAGGTACAAGTACACATGACAGGATGCACTGCATAAATGAATCTATCAGAGAAACGGCTAGTAGCTGGCTTGTTTCTTGGATACTCAGAGGTTCCTTTTAATAAAGAAGGTTTAAATACTACTAACATGAAATGTGTGCGAGGATAATAATAAGTGTTTGTTTGTCCAGATTAGTTTCCATTGCTCAACACTACAATCTACACATTTTATTTTATGATGACAAAAGAAATCTATGTAACATTTACCTGCACTCCATTGAGAGAGGCCACCCCCATGTATAGGAAGACTCCATACAGCACAGGCATGGGGATAAACTAGGTCAATTAGAGAGGGAAAAAGATAATTATTTTAATGTGGACAAAAAGACAAATTAGCAATTCCAGCTCATTGTTCAAGTACAAGCTGCTTCAAGGACATTTATTTACATCAGAATTTCCATCTTAATATAACCTTTGTAACTCAAACTGGAAGTAGTTAGACTTTAATAATATGATTAAGTGGGATGAAGGCGCTTGTTGCTTAGCCTTAGTGAGGGAACTATTTTGATCAGCTAAAAACATTGGTATTATAAAAACACTAAAGACATGTTAACATATTATAGAACCATTTGTCAATTTCGGCAGTTGTTCAATAAACATTTTCTTTTGAATATTGCCTTAATGCCAAACACAACCACTTTTCTTACTAACATTTTAAAATGTATGAACCAAACGGGTTTCTCCGTAGCAGGAGATGAAGGTTAATGAGTCTGCGATATTCCCACATTTTACACTGTCTCACTGGAAGTTAATGTATACTCAGATCTTGTGCTCCACTGACCTCAGCATACATAGTCTGCAGCGTTTAGCGTAGAGGTTTGTGGGTGGACCAATACAGAAATGACAGCTTATATGTCTTATTATGTATGTATTATTCAGAGAGTAAGTAAAAAAGAACCCCAAAAAATAAATGTAGTTGTCAATTAAGAAAATACTTATTACCTTATTTTGACCCTTTTTTTATTTACGTTCTCTTCATAATAGAAACACTAGTGCTTTGTTATGTTGTACAACCACTTTGACCAGATCAAACCGTTTTTGTCCATCAGTGTTAAGCTATTTCTGTTATTGCATTTTGTGGTTGATGTATATTTAAAATCTTAAAAGAACCTGACAGTTTGCAATTGATATCATTTAAAGCACAAAAAGTCAGTCTTTAATAAATCTGTAAGTTAGCAGAGTGTGGCGATATTCATTGTTTTGGCATTCATTCCAACATCTGCCACAGTAATTTTGAGAATTTAAAAATTAAACTTGAGACACTAAATGACTAATAACAGAAGACAATCTGATTAATTACCTTTAAAATAGGAGCCATAAATACAGACAGTCCTGTCAGGAGGAACACCAACACACCAGTGACCCTCTGTTCTCTGCAAAAAAAACAAAAAAAGAGAGAGGGGAAAAAAAATTATTATTACAATGTCTGCTTGTATAATTTCTTGATTTTAACATCTTTGCCTCTTTTTTCTACAATAATAAAGTCAGAGAAAAGCCTAAATAATGATGTTGATTACTTGATAATATCAATCATTTCCCAAAGCTCGTTCAGTTTTGGCCAAAACAAAGGCAACCCCAACATTTGTAGGAAGTTCAAAGTTGGAGTAGATGTTACAAGAGTTTGTTAGTTCAGCTTACAGCTGACACATCAGGAGGCTCTGGAGGACATCACCAAACAGACGAGAAAGCTAACAAAAAACAGGAAGATAATCACAAAGTGTCTTAACCATCTATTAATGAACACAAAAGGCACATGTACAAAAACATGTTTTAATATTGTCAATGCAAATTAACTGGAGTACAATGGAGTGACTAATGGACAACAGAGAGAATCTTTCTCTTAAAAGCTCGATGAAAAGAAGTGTTTTTTTTTTTTTTTCTACAGTACTTTTCTAAAATACATACGTCTGAAGTTAACTTCACCAGCCATGACTGACAATCCAACAGTAATCTGTTGGATTGTAAATGTTTTTTTAAGCTTAAGTCACAACCCAAATCAGCCTATTACACTTCAGTGCATTACCTCTAACTAAAAGAGTTAATGTTTTGTTTTGTTTTATAAGTCCCTGGATTGTTTGGTTCAAAGCTAGGGATGTAATGATGAATCATGAATCAGTTAAAAATCTAACTAAAAATTTAAATGTGTAAAGATTACAACTTGTTGAAATAAAAAAATGAATCGCCCTGCAATATTTTTCAGTCATTTCATTCTGTTAAAAACAATTGTGAGAAAATCGTATCGTGAACTTAAAAATGTGAATCGAATTGTGAGTTGAGTGTATCATTACATGCCTATTCTAAGCTAATCTGTCAGTATATATCACACACATTTCCACCATTTTCAACAATCCTCCTACAACTTTTGTCAATCTGCATCTAATTTGGTGCATGAACTAGAGTCCCAAAGGTTATCCATTTGTGTATTTGATGTTATTCTGCTTTCTATTAGCATTGTTTGCCAAAATAAATTGTCATCTGTCAACTGCAATCAAAATGTAGATGTTGGGTGAACATAACTTCTGAGCAGTTCTGTAAAATCTGTTGGCATCTCACCTACAGATGGTGCTATAGCAACAGGGTAAATGTAATTTACTATGAATCAGTTGTCATGAATGTGACTCCTATGTGCCTTACATTTCATCCTTGCGTGCTCCAATATTCCTAGACAGGATTTTGGTATTCTATAAAAAATTTGATGATTGTTGTTGTCTGAGCGTTTCGAGTTGGATAACATATTGTACCAGTCTTACCTCACACCCAGGAACTTCGGCTGTTCTCCAGGAGCCGATGTTTCGGTTTCCATCTTCAGACTGTCGATGTGAGCGATGGAGATAACTGTGGCTGCCACGTACCACGGCAGACCCATGAAGGAGCAAATAATCAGCAGAATGGCCACCCAGAACAGATCCAGATGGTAACCTGCCCCTTTCTGGTACAGACAACAAACACAAAGTCCAAGGTCATGTATGTGCGTGATCAAGCACGGAAAACCCTCGCAGACTTCGCTGTCTTGCTGAGTGCATTGCATGATGGTTAGTAATGTCCAACTCGTCCTGGAGGCTCTATTGCGTTGGGACATGGAAATCCTGCACAACTTCAAGAGCTAGGCGCAACAGTTTCTCTCCACGAGCTGCAGAAGCGAAATTCTTGAAGGGAAACAACTTGCCAGTAGATCAAGCTGAGCGCTTGGACTTAAGCAGTAACACATTAGTCTGGCTCAATGCATGTACATTTCTGGGATAAAGCTGGACATCCAGCGTGTGAGGGTATCCTCTCAAACAAGCCTAGTATGTAGAACACGGCTGCAGACACAGGCAAACCTAAAACCCAACAAACAGCTCTTATATGGTTTTATAGTATAATATGCTGAATACCAAAACAGCAGAAGAGCAATTTTTGTTCTCTTCTGCCACAAAGATATACCAGTTATCTAAGGGACGAGTCGCTGAAATCAAAGAAAAAAATTCTCAACTTTAGCAGTGACTCTGAACATTTCAAGTGGTTGCTTTTTGAACCAAACTGTGTTCAGTCACTGCCATGAAACATCTCTCACTCCCACGAGAAGAATGAAAACAATATTTAACTACAGTGTGAAGGTAGTGAGTGTCCTGTGCAAACTACAGTATGTTATGGGAAACACATGAAAATCCCTACTTCACATAAATCAAGTTAGACAAACAGAAAGAAAAAGACTCTTGCTTACTGCAAAGAATTATTTTTGTTGTTGAAATTCTAATTTAAACACAAAATGCAGCTTCAAGCATTTCACAGCATGTATCATGCAAGTTATGCTGCAAGCTCATATGCTGCACTAAATGTTAGTCATGTTCTTAAAAAACAGCTAATTGTTGCAATACAAATCCTCCCATCTGTAGTACAAGAACTCAACAAAAATGACTCCCAACCTTCCGCTGCTTCACTCGTATACAGTACACCAACTTTCTGTATTGTATTATATTAAGGAATGACATTTAGCATTTCTGATACTTTCATCTCCTGGGTCACAAATTACCACCTGGCTTAAAATACACATCTTGTTGGTAAGGTTTCTTCTTTTACCTTCAGCTTGTGCTCCTTCCTGTTGACGATCACAGCAGTAATCTGTTGGTCCATAAAGACTAGTATGGTAACCAGCAGGGCAGGAAGAGCTGACACCAGGTAAACCCACCAGGGGTTTCCTCCAAACGGGGGCACAAACCAGCCCCGGTTAGGACTTGTTGGCTGTGAAGGAGGAAGACAGAAGCTTCAATACATCAACTAGACAAAGTGGAATTTGTGACCTCAACACAGACAGAAATTGTTGTTTTTACGGTTTCCGTTCCATAAACCTATAAATCACTTTACATTTCTGATTATTACTTACCAAACCCATTTGATTGATTTACCTTACATTTATTTGACAGATTTTTTTGTCCCAAGGGACTTAAAAACTTCTCCCTACACAGAGCACTTTTGGGGTTCAGTGTCATGCTCAAAGTAGTCTTAATCAACGAAAGTACGTTTCCAGGGTCAAGCCTGACATGTCAGGTTTGCCCCTCACCTTCCGCTCTCTGTGTGTTGCCGTTTTCAAAGTCCCTTTGCTACGAACTACGAGCTAGCAAGCTTCACACTGAAAATGGCAAGTTTTTAAGACAATTTGGATTGTGCAACAAAGCAGGCTTGTTTGGTTCTGTCAGGAATGATTGTAAAGATTTACAAAGAATATGTTTATGGCATTTACTATCTAACTGGGACGTTTTGGGACCGATGGGTGGGGATTGCTATGGACAAAATGCACACAGCGATACACTGGTAAAAGCAAATTACGTTAAACCATGTGTCCAGCTAATTTAAATAGCTCACGTTACTGTATTGTGTGAACAGTTAACTTTATTTAATATTGTATGTGGCGTTTTCTTATGTGGGGGGCAAATGCTTTACTGAAACAAGTTCCTTCCCAAGACCATTTTGCAAAACCACTTTCGCTGCGTCCGGAGCTTAGCGTAACCCAAAATGGTTGTGATTGGTTTAAAGAAATGCAAACAACCCTGAGCGTTTTTTTTTCTTTTATCCTAGAAAGAATGTGTGTTGTAGCCAGACCTTACTCCACAGCGCTGTGGAGACAGGTATGACAATGCGAGTCTGTGCTCAAGGTAAATTTCAACATGCAGACAGGAGGAGCCGGAAATCAAACCACCACAACCATACTTTTAATTGGCATCTTCTCTACCACCTAAGCTACTGTTGCCGCTTCCTGCCTTTACAACGGCCACTGTTTTTTAGTTTCACTGTGATGTGGAAATCAAATTATACTGTAGCAATTTAAAACATGCTTTACAGATGTAAACCATCACAGAAAACAATTAGTTTTATCTTTTGTCTAAGTTGCGTTTTGTCACATTAGTACTGTAAATGCAAGATTGTGTTTTGGATTAAAACCTTGACAAGAATCTACTGGAACCTTATTATGTTCTATGAAGCAATACAGCAAAACAAAATGCACTTGATTTGTGCATTCGACATGAGCACTTAGGCAGGGAGGGACTCACCTTGAATTCACTCGGCACAATAAGTTTAGGAGTATCGACTCCTACGAGCATATCAACTCCACAGAAGATGAAGATGGCCAGGATGATGGCAAAGTCACTGATGAGTTTTCTCACCTGGGTAAGAGGTAACACAAACACTCTGTAACCTGCTGTTTAAACAGGTTGCACATCTAATGCATTCCCTTGGATTAAATTAGTTTAGTGTGGCTGACTCACAGTAGTGGGGAAGAACGGGCTGGTCTTGAACTTCTTTAGACACATGGAGCAAGTGTAAGTGCCAAAGAACAGGATGAAGGACATGAGGGTGATGTCTGGGACAAACTCACAGGCCTTGCCCACCAGCTCTCCGTTGTATTTTAAGCACTCCGTCTTTGAGAGGGACGACCACGTGGCGTTCATTGGCTGTTCAAAGGAAACAAAGAACATTATGATTATAGAAGTAACAATTAGTCATTCAAATGAGCGTCCCGCCAAAGCTGTGACAGATACTGAGGCTGAGAAGAGCTGAGTGTTTACTCCAAAATACTAAAGGTCTATGACAGTTAGAGAAAAACAAGCCAACTTAGTGTCACAATAACCTCAAATGGGAAACAAGTGTTATCAGACTGTTCTATTTTCCTTGTAAAATTGTTGAACTGACAAACACAACACTTTCCTCTACAATTGTCTCTTTATCTCCTGGTTGGTATGTGCTTTGTGACCCAATTCCAAAAAGGCTGTTCAAGATTGTCAAAGAATTCAAGCGGCATTCAGACCAAAGTCCTTCAGTTTAAACAGTGCTTGAAGTTAGCGATATTAATGATTAATTAACCATTAACCGACAATAAGAATTTGGACCGATTAATACAATCAGTTAAACCAGGGGTCTTCAACGTTTTCCTACTACAGATTTTATAAAATTAAGTTGCATCTTTAACTTGGCCTACAATAAAAGCCTAAAGCATTTATACATACATTTTTAGCACATGTAAAACTAAGCTATAAAAATAATTGTTGTTATGATTTTATAAATCATGTTTTAATGTTAAACATACTGTACATGTGACAGTGAATCCTTTGGGATTAACTGTATCTGGGATGGCTACCTTAGTGACTACGTTACCTAAAGGCCGGTAAGCCTATCATTAATGTGCTTTTGTTTTTGTGTTCAAAAGTTGCAAAGAAACTCCCTTCATTAATTCTGCCGAATGATGGTCTAGTACTGAAACTATTAATACTGAAAACTGCCTACTATTAAAGTGATTTTTTTAAGTTAGACAGTGTGGAGGAGTTTCTTTGCAACTTTTGACTTATTTAACCCCCTCCGACGCACCTGTCTTTCGTTATAGATGTGCGATGTATTTTTCTGTACTCTAAAAACAATAATTTGGTGGCCCCCCTGCAGTAACTCTGAGGACCCCCTAGGGGCCCCGGACCCCCTGTTGAAGCTCTCTGAGTTAAACAGTTGAAAAAAACAATATTATTAAAACAAAAATAAAAAAGTAATTAAAAAACGTTTTTTTTGCATTGTAAAAAAAACAAAATAGGCTATACAATCTATTGCTTTACTGCTAGCTAACTTTGCACTAGGAAGTTGCATTTCAAGCTATTTTTTCTGCTAAGTTTGTGGCTCTCTGCTGGACGGCGCTCACAGCTGAAAGCTACATGACACGTCACTATATCAGGGCTTCTCGAAGTCCGGACCAAGGTCCACATCCGGACACAGCCAATACCTCATGTTATAAAACACAACACCTTTCTATTTTTAAATTGATTTTCTATTGTTCAATAAATTCTTTGTGACATTGAATATTCAGTAGTGGTTTAAAGAACCAAAGTTGATCCGTGATCCGTATAGATCCCCCACACCATAATGGAGATCTGAAAGCGGTTGCAGTGTGGTTACACTTCCTCTGAGACATGCACAACAGCGCCCTGGGATCTGTTTCAGAAAGCAGGTTTAGTGAAAACTGACTTTGTTAACCCTGAGATGAGGGAAACTTTGGGTTTTCTGTTTCAGAAAGGGAGGTTAATCAAATCTGAGAGAGAGGGGTAACTCCAGCCCGTTTCAGAAAGAGAGGTAACTTAACCTCAGAGTCAGTTACTATGGTAACGGAGCCTGTGAACCCAACCTGGTCGGGAGCAGGTTTTCTTCGAGAAACCTCGAGTTTCTCTCAGTCTCCTCCCTCTGACACAGTGCTCTTTCATTTCCTCATTCATTCATTTATTCAGTCTGTATCAGGTGCATTTTAGCGCAGTTTGTTATCGGCATGAATAAAAAAACAGGGTTGGTTTATTAACTGTGTTAGGCAGACTATAAAGTCAGTCTATCAGTTATGTAGCCTACATGACCTTATCTGTCCTCATATCACTAACGTCACCCATCGTGGACTGCTCTTACATCCCAGCAGATTCCTTGTGTCACATTACGTTTTTCTGCAAACGGCAGTTTTCTTTACAACATTGGTGATGCGGAGCATATTAGTAAAGCCACTGTATAGCAAAGCGCCATCAGAAGAATGCGACTCGCTCTGAAACGTTTGATTTTGTAGTGTTCACTGGACACAAACCAGTAAGAGCCATTAAAAAGGAGTTCCACAGTATTGCAGATGAATGATGTAAACCCTTTGAAATAACAGATTATGAATTATAATTCTGTTAATGATGGTGCTGCAGCCTCAGAATGGGATTAGTAGGACTAGTACTGCAGGATTGCACCTAAATGAAATAGATTATTGGTTCAATACCATTTCACCAGTAATATTATACTTATGATTAAATATGATGTTAATACACTATATTGGAACTTATGCATTTACTCTTGCAGCAATTATCTCCCACGCAAATTCTCTCTTTTGCAGCAGCCGCTGTGTTGCTTTTTTAACGAAATATATGTATCGCTGTATGTGCGCATGAGCATTTCCGCCGACCAGATGTTTGTGGTTGTTGCCATGGTGAATCGTAGTATCATGGCTCCATTCATGCTGCCTTTTTATAGTGGTGGTGCATTGTTTACTCTGAGTGAACATACTCTGAGTTGATTGAACAAACTCAAATCAGCTGTTCTGGAACCAAAAACTCAGAGTTTCCAATCTCAGGGTAAATTAACTCAGAGTTCAGGGTTAGACTCAGAGTTTGTTAAACCTCCTTTCTGAAACGGGCCCCTGGTGACAGATTGACAAGCTTGAGGTTGTATGGACGGGTTTGAAAGGGAAGAGGGAGGTAGGGACAGGTTTTTATTTTGTGTAAAGGATGAAATAGGTTAAGACTTAGGCTACTGAAAAAAGGCACCCCTGGGTACCAGTACTGAATTCCAGTAACGATATCGATATAAAAATTGACCAGTTAACTGATAATGATCAGTTAACGACGTTTGGCTATCATCAAATGAGGACAACAATAAAAACATGGAACACTTACCAGATCAGTGTTGTTCCAATACCAGACTGAAGTACCCTCTAAAGGATCACCAATGATGTCTGTACTGTTCTCTGCAAAAACACAACAAAACTTAAGTTTTTAACACTACACAGTGCATAACAACGAACAAGTTTCTAAAGCAACAAGACTTTGTCTAAAACCATTTTATAATAGGTCTATAATACGTCTATAATGACACTGTTGACTAGATGGCCATTTTATATGTTTACACACTTGGCTGGACTTTCATAAATCTAAGTTGCACTGTACTGTGTGTTAAGCTCAACTATACTCAGGTTTAGTAATCCTTTGTCCATCCATCTTCGCTTATCTGGGGTCAGGTCGCAGGGGCAGCAGCTCCAGCAGGGGACCCCCACCCAGCTGGACATGCCTGGAACACCTCACTAGGGAGGTGCCCAGGGGGCATCCTTACCAAATGCCCAAACCACCTCAACTGGCTCCTTTCGACGCAAAGGAGCAGTGGCTCTATTCCAAGTTCCTCACGGATGACTGAGTTTTGTAAGCCTATCTCTAAGGGAGATGCAAGCCACCCTCCTGTGGAAACCCATTTCGGCCGCTTGTACCTTGGATCTCGTTCTTTCGCTCATGACCCAGCCTTCATGACCACAGGTGAGGGTAGGAACGAAAACTGACCGGTAGATCAAGAGATTTGCCTTCTGGCTCAGTTCTGTTTTCATCACAACGGTGCAATAAAGTGAATGTAATACCACCCCAGCTGCGCAGATTCCCCGACCAATCTCCCGCTCTATTGTCCCTTCACTCGCGAACAAGACCCCAAGGTATTTGAACTTCTTCACTTGGGGTAAGGACTCATTCCCTACCCGGAGTAGGCACTCCATTGGTTTCCTGCTGAGAGCCATGGCCTCAGATTTAGAGGTGCTGATCCTCATCCCTCGGCTGCGAACCAATCCAGTGAGTGCTGAAGATCACAGGCCGATGATGCCATCAGGACCACATCATCTGCAAAAAGCAGCGATGATATCCCCAGCTCACCGAACTGCAACCACTCCCCACCCCGACTACGCCTCAATATCTTGTCCATGAATATCAAAAAAAGGATTGGTGACAAAGCGCAGCCCAGGCAGAGGCAAACGCTAAACTGAAACGAGTCTGACTTACTGCCGAGAACCCGGACACAGCTCTCGCTTTGGTCATACAGAGATTGGATGGCCCTGAGAAGGGACCCCCTCACCCCATACTCTCGCAGCACCTGCCACATTATCTCCTGGGGGACCCGGTCATACACCTTCTCCAGATGCACAGAACACATGTAGACCGGATAGGCATACTCCCAGGCTCCCTCCAGGATCCTTGCGAGAGTGAAGAGCTGGTCTGTTGTTCCACGACCAGGACGGAATCCGCATTGTTCCTCTTCAACCCGAGGTTCGACTGTTGGTCGAACCCTCCTTTCTAGCACTTTGGAGTAGACTTTACCAGGGAAGCTGAGAAGTGTGATACCCCTGTAATTGGCACACACCCTCTGGTCCCCCTTTTTGAACAGGGGAACCACCACCCCGGTCTGCCACTCCGTAGGAACTGTCCCAAACTTCCATGCAATGTTGAAGAGGCATGCCATCCAAGACAACCCCTCCACACCCAAAGCCTTGAGCATTTCTGGATGGATCTCATCAATCTCTGGGGCTTTGCCACTGTGGAGTTGTTTGACTACCTCAGCAACTTCCACCAGGGAAATTGACGACAATCCCCCACCATCCTCCAGTTCTGCCTCTAACATAGAGGGCATATTAGTTGGATTTAGGAGTTCCTCAAAGTGCTCCTTCCAAAACCTATTACCTCCTCAGTTGAGGTCAACAGCGTCTCATCCTTACTGAGGTGACGAACGGTTTTCCAGAAGCACCTTGGTGCCAACCGAAAGTCCTTCTCAATGTCTTCTCCGAACTTCTCCCACACCCACTGCTTTGCCTCTTTCACGGCAGACGCTACAGCCCTTTGGGCCCCTTGGTACCCTGCAACTGCCTCCGGAGTCCTCTGGGATAACATATCCCGGAAAGACTCCTTCAGTCGGACGGCTTCCCTGACCACCGGTGTCCACCACAGTGTTTGTGGGTTACCGCCCCTTAAGGCACCTAAGACCCTAAGACTACAGCTCCCCGTCGCAGCTTCAGCAATGGAAACTTTCAACATTGTCCACTAGGGGTGGGAGATATTGACAAAAATGAATATCTCGATTTTTTTTTTTTTCCAATATCTCAATATCGATATTCAGACAATATTTTTGAAATCCTTCTAGAAGTTAAAAGAAGCCCTGTTCGGAGGCTATTTCAGTGGTTCTCTTGGGAAAATGTACAAGCAAGATGAAATCATAACCATAAACAAAGGACTCTGTTCTGTAACATATTGCACACAACCATATCCTTATTGGAAGCAGTCCTGGAGCTGGGACAGGGCCGGGTCAGACTAGATGGCAGTGTGCTATTTTCGTAGTAAATAAAATGGTCAGTATATTACCAATAGGGCTCCAGGTCAGGTGAGCCGTGCTGGGCAACGATCCTGCAGTTGGTACTCCATTCATTCTGCACAAAAATGCAGTCCTCCACCTCTGGTCGTGCCAGAGTTATTTTCTCATTCTGCCGGTAGATAGCTAGCTCGGCGTGCTAGCGCCAACAACAACCTGGAGGGCTCGGTCAGGCTATGTCCTCCGGGATGTTATGAGCCGCCTGGGAGGCTCTCGTAACGGCTGTGTTGTATCGTGGTCCTGTATTGATTAGTTCAGTGTGGCTGTATGTACTTGTATAAATATACACCGACAGGAGAGCCACTGCACAATCGCGCGCCGCCATCTATGTTGACATGAGTGAACGTCATAACGCGCAAGGTAAGAACTAGTAGCAGCTTACTCTCGTCTGGGACGATCGTAATTTTGTACAAAAAATACAGTCAAACAAACCCCTAGAGTATTAACATCGCTACATATAATTGTTTAGAAGTGTGCGTTATTTGTTTTCTCTTTAACTTCCTTCAGCTCTTTTCTTGTTTGGGGGGTCGGATTGTACAAATTATGAAATATTCGATATCCCAATTTTGCATATCGTCCAGACAACAATTTGGATATTATTGTCTAAACGATATATCGCCCACCTCTATTGTCCACTCGGGTTCAATGCCCCCAGCCTCCACAGGGATGCACGAAAAGCTCTGAGCTCCGAGCGGAGTCATCTTTTGTGTTAAATGCTAATGTGTTAAATGTAGCATACATGCTCACAGCATATATCCAGAATGTTAGTATCCCAACATATGTGTAGTTATCACGGTTACATGCTCACATTTAGCATGCATCTCAGTACCACCAATGTCTGTAGCAAAGTTCATGACAATCCAATTAAGAGATGTCACTCTAAGGGGATCAGTGGTTAACACGCTGACTGTGAACCACAATGCCCCCATTCAAGTTCTGCTGGGGAGCTTTGTTGAATCTCTCTCCCTCGTTCCCAGTCCTCTTCTACTGTTCTACAGTATTTCACTCTGGGCCAAAGTGTTAAGCCAAAATACCGACCAACCAACATTTCCATTCATGGAAGCATATCGCCAGCTTAGCTTTGATGCCAGCCAGGAGTTTCCCTGACTTACTGTGTGTTACAACAGCCGGTTTTGATGATGTGTCAGTTGCTCACTCGTCAAAAGTAAGCATTTGTTGTTTCCCCCTCCCTGGTATGCACTGTGGCCTATGTGGAGCAGCGTGTCAGATATTTTTGAAAGCAGCAGGGGATTACCAGTAATTCAGGGCTGCCCCCCTCTTCATCTCCCATCCTCCATTAGAAAATAAAATGAAGAGGCATACTGTGTCGTATTCAAAAAGATCAACAGCATCTGTTCACTTTTTCACAACAAAACCAAAACGCTTTGTAATTATCACACCATAGAAATATTTGGTCATTTGAGCCACAATAAAACACAACAAAAACTCACCAGCCCATGAAGCTGTAATTGCTCCTCATAACCAAACATTCCATAAAAAATCTATTAAACAATTACACCATTACAAACTTATTAACAACACTTTTTTTAACCCCTCTGATAAACTTAAACTCAATGTTTCTCTCTAACTATAAAATGCTCCTAAAACCTGCAACAGCCAATGGGTTAATCAATAGCAATGTGTCTTCAGCATTCATGGGTAAAAAAACACACTCTGCTCATTCAGTCTGGATACCAATATCAGCTAAAAGCCTCAAAGTTAAACGTCTCACCTAGAACAGCAGGGGCCATACAGAGGCAGTCATATTGTGTGACATATTCCATCATGAATTCTGAGTTAATGGGATAGTGGTGAGCTAATTTGAGCATCTTCTTGAAGGCATCATAGATGAAGATGAAGCTGATGAGACAGGAGAAGCCCTCTTCAGTGAATCGGGTGAAGTACTGAACCAAGAAGCTGGCATCAGTGGCCACGAGCACCAGGCAGTAGAAAGCTGACCACAGGCCGATCCACAGGCGGAACTCCAGGTAGTCAAAATCATTTTCTCTGTATGGAGAAAAAAAACACAAAACAAATTTTCAAAACTAGTCGGTAAAACCTATTTTGAGTATTAGGGACACCCTAGTCTTGCTTTGACAGACCATCCACACACTGCGGAGGGGAGGAGGTTCTGGCTAGTCCACACAGCATTCCGAGATGGGAGAAAAACGTGTTCTGGTTTATTGGCATTTCTTTAAACCAATCACAATCGTCATGGTCACAAGCTCTGCACGGAGCCGCTGCAAAATAGTT
Source organism: Perca flavescens (assembly GCF_004354835.1). NCBI lineage: Eukaryota > Metazoa > Chordata > Actinopteri > Perciformes > Percidae > Perca > Perca flavescens. The sequence goes on from NC_041335.1 coordinate 30,464,685, forward strand.
GTGCGAGAGTAAACTCAGATTGGAGAGATAGTCTAGCTAGCTGTCTCAATTTACCCTGCAAATATCTGAGGAGCAGTTAACCATAGTCCTCATGAATCCACTGGAGTTTAAAATTCCAACAAAAAAGGAAGCGGAAGGAAACAGATATCAGCGAAAAAATATATGCATCTGGCAGAATTTCCTGCAGTACCGCAGCAATCCCAGAAGTTGAACGTCAAGGATATAGACTAGGGACACTCAAACTCTTGAGAATACAGTTGTTTTGTTTTATGGATAACGTAATTTTTTTGAGAAGTAAAGACAATGTTCTTAAGGGATTCCCCCCCCCAAACTTTGGCCCTAAAACTCTGAATGACCTACATTAAAAATAACATTCATAACAAGCATGTTTGGAGCTTTTTGAGTGTCACCAACCAAAGTTTAGTATGATGATAAAGTACTTTTCAAGCCCTGAATCATATATGATCAGTAAAACGGGTCTCTGGATGGAGAAAGGTACCTGCTGAAATTGAAGAGCAACCGTTCAAACACCAGAACAGGACCGGTGCTGCTGAGGATGGTGAGAGGCTGGCCGGCCAACAGACAGAAAATTGCACCGGTGATCGCTGTGCCCAGAAAACTTTCCAACACACCCTGCACACATGAAAAGTTAGGGAATAATTCAGAACATACATGGTAAACAAACTGTTAAAAGGTTAAAGAACTCAGTCTGACCTGCATGTTTTCTGTAGCATCGCCCAGAAGACCACCAAAGGTGATGGCGTTTGTCACAGTTCCCAGGTAAATAAACAAAGTGGCCGATAAGGCCTGAATGTGAAATCCATCGGTGAAGTCACTGACAAAGAAAGGCGATTTTCTTTTGATGTCAAGTAAGAGACCCCCACAAAACCTGAAAACAGAAAAACAAATATCCACAACATGGAATACTAAGTACAATAAAGACATTTTGAAAATGTATTCTAAGTATTAGTATGCAGATACCTAGAAAATATGACATATGCAACACTGAATCATTAGCACTGTGAGGGCAAATGTTTCAATATATTAAAATATATATATATATATAAATTATTTCATACCTTCCAGTCTTCTTCAGCTCGTCCCCTACAGCGTGTCCCCCTCCTCCGTGACCCTCTCCATTATGAGGCATATCTCCGTTCATATGAGGGTCCCCTCCTGCATACATGTTTTTCCTAAAATACAGTTTTGTTCAGTCTGGCAGGCACTTTACCTCTGATTAACACTTTATTACATGAAAACAGTTATCTGATGCAGATCACATATTTGATCTGATATATTCTACTGAAGTTTACCCAGCCTGCCGATTTTTTGCATTTTAGCTGCCATGAAAATGTCAGTGGCTGCATGTTGTCATAGCCTTTTATTTAATCGTTGTCAATCAGACAATGAGAATATGTGTCACATGATTAAAAAGCCTGACATATCAGTGCTCACATACAGTAGACAGCTGAGAAGTTCCTGCTTTACTGAGTACCACTGCAGCTTTAAATAAAACCCACTGCTGCTCTTTCATAATTGAACACTGTGCTGTACAGCTGGACACCCTTCAGTGATTTTGCAACCACTGCTCTTCTGTAACATAATGTAGTTACTGCACACACAGCATTCAGAACAGGTGCAGAAAGTCTTGTACTTGCTGACATTTTCAGATTATTTTTTTTTTACAAAGTTGTTCTTAAATGTTCTCTTGCATTGACTATTTGTGTGCTTACTTAATGTATGTTTCCACTGCTGAATCCTGATACAGATACTTTTTACAGTTTAATTTAAGCGTATAAACCTTTTGTCAGAGGAGGGGAGGGATTTTGGAGGCTCTATCCTGATGGCCGGATCCCACTCTCCAGGAGGAAGCACGATCACCTCATCCAGGAACTCATCGATACCAGCCAGCAGGTCTCGTCTGTCCTTGGCCTTATACGCAATGTCATGGAAGACCTGAAAACAGACGGAGAGGGACGAGGCATTCAAGTGTGAAAGAGACCCGTCAAAGCAAGCAGCGAACTGTAATATCAGATCTGAGGAATAATGTATGAGGAGGAGAGTGAGAGCCTACTGTACAGTACTACTCAATTTTCTTTTATGATTTTCTACTGAACACATCTGACTTTTCATTTCAAGCAACATAGTTGTTTTCATACTTTAGGTCTTTATTTGCACAGAAGATAAATATCAAACAATGCCTGTATACTTTATATTGGCAAATATAAACTAATAATGTTGATAGAATAAATCCTGAAAATAACAGCTTCTTCCCCACAGGACAACTCAGAAGAATATTCCTGATGATTGACACATCTTTGCAAGGTTAATAAAATGCCTCTTCCGTAGCTTGTTCAGAAATTCTGCTGGGTTAAGCAACAGCTGACAACATAATCCAATTAAATACAACAACATAAAATAAGTCCTAAGTAATTAACATAAAGTTGAAAAATCAAGCAAGGTGTTCACAAACATAGTATTTATAGCGTGGGTATTATGCTGGACTTCTCTTATATTGTTATATTATACTCTCTGTACTTGTTGTAAGGTAACAAGATTAAAGCATACATATTGTGAGTGAAAATGGCCTGTTGCATTGTATGAAAGACATTTCATTGTCAGCATCAAAGGTCCAATATGTACATGTAATATATTTACTGTAATAAATCCAAAAATGTATTACAGTATCAGATATTAAAGGTCCATATGTACTGTAATTAATCAAAAAATGACACCAATGCCTCATCAGATATTAAGGAAACATGTTAAGCTGAAATACTATCTTTTCTGACAACAATGATAATGTCAGTATTTTTTATTTTTGAAATTTACATTCCGTGACGGAATTTATGTTTATGTTTTGGCCTGTGTGTTGTTATCAACGGCCCAGTTTGACAGCCAGGCCGGGTTGCGAGATATACCTGTAAAAACGTAAACCCAGCACGCTACAGCTGTAACGTTAGTACAGCCATGAAAGCAGCAAACAAACAAACTGGATCAACAGAGATAGATTCTACCCGACCTAAAAAAAACAAAAAAAAACGGCATGTTTCTAACAGTTGCGTGACCAGAGACTTGAAAGATGGAGACAGCTTAGAGCCCAAAAGGACGCGGAGTTGGCTTATTTTCTCCTGAACAGGTAAGCATTTAGCTTCAGGCTAATTTATCACAGCTACTAGGGACGGGCATTTTATGTAATTTCAACATTTGTGTACTCACATTGAATTATATAGCTAGAGTACCAGAGTTGGTTACTCGCAAAAACAATTGAGACACAGCCAGTAAAATGATCTTGACTGGTCCTGGCTAGTGCTGGCTAACGCTGCCATGCTAACCCTGCTAACTGCTAACGTTTACCGGGGGACCAGGCAAGCAGCCCATGGCTGTTTACAACGTGTAGCTCAGCGGCCGGAGCCGACAATGGTGAGTTATAAATCGAGCTGTAAATCGAGAGGGAGGACCGTGAGTTTGCAGTGTGTTTAGTGATTGTTGCTGTAATTCTAAGCCAATAAAGTGTGTTCAGTTGGGTGGAGAGGACAGCAAGGTAGTGTTATTTTTAGTGATTCCTATTGTAATCCTAAGCCTAGGAAGTGTGTCTTTCCATCGGGTGGAGAGGACGGCGAGGTTGTTGTGTTTTTAGTGGTTCCTACCATAATTCTAAGCCAAAAAAGTGTGTCTGTCAGTTGGGTACAGAGCTCCACGTGAGCACGGGCTTCTATGACTGTCAATATAGCCAGCATCTAACTATGTGAGACAAGCGTCTAGCAACATTGTTGTGGATGCTCCTTCAGCGCGCTTTGGAGGAGGGTCGAAAACAAGACTACGGATGCTGCGGTCTCAGCCTGGCAACCTCTGTGAACTTTGAGTCTGGGGAGGAGGGGGCGGGGGAGACGACTCTCTCCAGTATTTTGAATTTGTACTGCAGTAACTATTTTAAACACTAGCTGTCAGTATTACATATTGCACCTTTAAAATAAAACACAATGATGATGTGTGTTGATGGCAGTCTAACCTCATCTGACATCAGCGTGGCGATCGCTCTGCCAATCTCATGGTACGACTTGGCTTTGCCTTTGGGTCCAAGCAAGATGAATAAAAATCTGCAAGTGGAACAAAATCATTTGTATTAGTAACTTTGTTTATCTGTACTTTTCTATGTCGGGAGCTGTGGTGTCGCTGAGACTTGGCTAAATGCTGGAGTGCCAGTGCCATTCAACTACGTGACTCTATTTCTGTGCCTATGTGACGGACACATTCTGCTTTATGATGCATTATGCGCAAGTTTAAGGAGGTGATGGGATAATATTTCACTGGAATTGTGCCTTGTACGATTTCCCTTGACAAACAAAATTGATTGATTACTACAGAAAACACAAATGCTTGATGCGTACACTGCAGAAACCAGTTCAGTGTCGCTCCTGTAGCTTTATGACATTCATCCAAAGCCAGAGAACAAACAGTGGGACACAGTAAAAGAAACAACTTTACAAACTAATACAATCTTTTTTTTTAGCTCTGCAATAAATTGAACATTTGCGAAGTCCATAATATTGAATTCTAAAAGTGTCAGATGTTGATTAACACTATTGGAAAGTTTGAGTCTTTAAATTGCAGTGGTGTGTTGTATTTCTTTCTAATTTAAGGTGAACACAGGGAAAACAAAATATAACATATACTTTACATTTATCGTGCAATTAGATTAGCAATTTTATTGTATATTTTCCGACGTTTTTATGTTATATAAAGTGTTTCCCAGATTTCTGTCAGTGGTACGCGAGTTGAGCCGCACCTAGACAACTACTGATGCATCTTCTTACAACTTTAGCTCCTATTTATGAATTCACAGAGTTCAGACATGAATCTCAACCACCTTGTGGGAACAGGAACCTCTGTTAAGGCTCCCAGCATCACAGCTTGCTGCAGACGAACAAATGCCACAAATGGCGTGTCCAGGAAGTCCACCTCCCCCACCAGCACGTTGGAGGCCTCAGCATCTCTCGGCAACTTCTTCATGAACTTGTTCCTCAGCTTAAAAGTACAAAAGAGAACAGGAGGAGACATTAAATGTTAGGTTCACACCAGCAAGCTACCCAATGCAGTGCACACTGAATTAAACAGCCTATATCAAACAGGACAATCCCATTCAGCTTAAATACCAAACCAGGAGGGTCCCATGGTGTCTAAAAAGGAACAAGTTGTAACACGAGGTCTGTATTTCTTTCTGTCATGGCGATGGGGAGATGTGTAAAGCTGGAGGTCATACACCTGCTGAGCTCCACAGGTTCAACATTTGACCTTTAAAAAGGACATTAAAGTCCTGCAATTGTGTCTATAAAGAGCTTTTTTTCTAGTTGCAACAAAAGGAAAATAACAGTGTTTTTACAGTACATGTTGTACCCTCTGAACTACTATTAATGGATAAACTGACTATTTTTCAAAGCATAGGTTACACTGGTGTGAAAATCACCTTGAAAAATCAACTCTGGCTGTGATGGTTAATCCATTACAAAAGGTAATCATCTTTAAATATAAGAGTTTATATATATATATATATATATATATATATATATATATATATATATAGATAGATAGATAGATAGATAGATAGATAGATAGATAGATAGATAGATATATAGAGAGAGAGAGAGAGAGAGAGAGAGAGAGAGAGAGAGAGAGAGAGAGAGAGAGAAATAAGAGTGTATGAGGCATTGTAAAGATGCTGTTATGTTTTTTTGAGTTTTGAGGTTTTGTTGGATTTTAATTGCGTTGGAAGACCATTTAGGAAATTACTATTTACGCTGTTTGTGCTACACGTAATTGAGGACTATGTGGAGCAAAAATGTCTCTTTGTACATGTAAAGAAAAGGAAAATTGGACCGAGAAGACAGCAGCGCATGAGCAATTTTGACATAACATGACATAAAGACAAAAAAAAAAATTGCACTGAACTGCTCTGCAGACAACAAAACTCAAACCTGCAACAGTGCTTTTTCTGTAGTACTTTAACAGTGTTTTTTGTGTGGAATTCTCTTAATTATTCTTCATATAATATTGTAGCATCGGTTTGATTTGTATATTAGTGTACCTCCTGATACTGCTAGAGCAGTTAAATAAACTTAATGTAAACTCTCCAGCATGAAAACAAGTTGATGTCATGTTACAAGATTTGAGGTTGAAATTTGTTTAATTGCATTTTGCAATAAAAAAAAAAACATTCTGATGCCAATTCATTCTCATTCATAAAGTTCAGCTTGGGTTGAACAACTAGCTGAAACTCTCAAACTCATACTTTCAATCCCATTACATTTCATGCCAAAATCGTGTTTGCTTCATAACAAGATGTTCCATATGATAAAAAAAAGGGTCATGTTAATGAGCATATTGAGATCATAAATAAATACAACTTCAAAGACAACAGTTCAACCGATCAAACATCTAGATAAGATTGCCACGGAAAACTACGGTGTTATATATTAACTTCAAATCAGCAGAGAGCTAGCAGGAAACATTTACTAAGACACAGTCAGTGACAATATGTGGATGGTCACATAGAAGCATTTTTTACATCGGAGTCGGTTTGACACGAGACTGTTTGAGTATCATAAAGGTTTCAAATAAACGGTCACCACTTAATTTTTATGCTTTCAAATTAGTGCAAGGATTAGATGTACTTGTCGATTCTAGAAGGTAGAGTTGTAAAAAAAATGTATTCACTCATTCAAGATTTTAAAAAATGGAGGTTTTAAGCTTGTTAGGTTAGATTTCCTCTATATTGTTAGAGTATTTCTGTTGTAAATTAATGTGAAATCCTGGTTTCAACAGTTAAGGAAGTTGCTAGATAAAAGAATATTTTTTAACTATGTACACTTAACATGATAGCAAGAAATGAATCACCTGTCCAGAGAACAGTCTGATGAGTTGCAAGATACCAAACAGAGTAAGAGTATCAGACGATGTTAAATGTGGCTTTATAATCAGCTGTGCCAAGATTTAAATCGGATTAGAACAGAAGCGACGCTGACATCTTCTCCAATCAGAGTGACGCTACCAGTAAACAACACAGACTGTATAAATACACTAACAAAAATATGAGTCTGAGAGATGTTTTGTCATTCTGAAATAAATTCAGTATCTAAAATAAAATAATGTCAGAATTAAACTGTTCTCTTTTATCCTCTTTAGTGCCAACCAACAGCAAGAGAAAGAAGATAGATAGAAAAACAGTATAGTATAACAAGTTTAACCAGGACAAAAAGAACAATGGCTGTCTGTCTATCACTTGCCATCATGCCTGCCAAAACCAGATCATGCACTGGCAGAATTGGTGCCATCAATCTCTGAGGACTGAAATCCCATAAACTTGTGACCTTCAACTGGTTAGATCCAAACTGATCTCATCTGAGGCTGTTGCCAAGAGGTTTGTCTGTAAATGATTTAAGTTAGACCTTCGTAACCACACACCCTGACCTCCAATCACTACTAATCAACATCACACCACCTTTATCAACTAAGTAAACCTGAATCTCTTCCAGTCACCCTTTATTCAGAATGAGCATCTCAGGTGTGACTTTTTTTTTTTTTTTTTTTTTGGCTTTGCACAGTTGAGAAATGTAAAACCTGTAAGATACTGAATGATATTTCCTTGTTTTTTGTGTTTGTTAAAACTGTGGTACTGGTCAGTGCTGCCTCCTTCTTAAAGAGTCAGCTTGTGGCCGGGTTGGCTCAGTGGGTAGAGCAGGCACACATGTACTGAGAGGTTTATGCCTCAATGCAGAGGTCCAGGGTTTGAATCCGACCTGTGACAATTTCCTGAATGTCTTCCCCCTCTATCTCCCCTTTCTCACCTAGCTGTCCTGTCAAAAAAAATTAAAGGTGGAAAAGCCCAAAATAATAATACTTTTTTTTATTTTAAAAGAGTCAGCTTCAGAAAACATACTTTCTGAAGTGTTAGCATATGTCTGAGATTTTAGCCTCCATCCCAATATGTTGTCAACAGTTCCCGTAGGGACTATTTTGTTTGGTGAAAAGCAGTTTGTAGTTTAGTTTGTTCTGTGGATTAGTGGACTTTATTTCTAGATGGCGCTTGGCTTGTTATGTTCAAAGTGCCAAAAATAGATTTGAAAAACTCAACAGCAATGTCTCTTTCCAGAAATCATGACCTCATTACTGAAGATAATCCACAGACCTGGTTGTGAGCAGTTTCATGTAGAATTTATTTAATTTCTAATAAACTACACCCGCCTGAACTGAAAAAAATCAGACTTTTCCCCACCTTGGTGTCATAACTATATGTGCAATAATACTTTTTTATATATCTATTGACTGGGATGACTGCTGCACAAGTGTTTGTTAGAGTATTTATTTGTGTATTTATTACTTTTAGTACTTTTATATTCAGGTACGTCACAGCAAATTCCATTGTACACAAGCTTGTGCAATAACAAAGTCTATTCTATTCAACCGTATCACTGCGCAGACGGAAGCATACTCATGGACAAGAGGCTTGTTGTCGTGACAACGCAAGACTTATTAATGGCGTTCTCCTCAAGTTAGCTGTAACGTTAGCTAGCTCAGGTGAGCTAGCAGTATCGGTTAGCTATAAACTAATCTCCACAAGCAAGCAATGTTGGACCCATAGGGTTGGACCACAAGCCACAAAACCTGAATGTGAATCTCCCTCTTGTTTCCCACTTAGTGTGGAAATGATCATTGCACGTCGGCCCACAAAGGAAACGTCTAGATGGTATTTATAGGCTGAGTGGGTGTGGAAGCGCTTCAGTTTAGGAGATGTGCATCCTGTCCAATTGTCTTTTTTCTACTCTGTCTGTCCTACAAGAGGACTTCTCTTCTCCCAGAGGCCTGGTCTGGGATGAGACCATATGAACAAATGGCTGCTGTGAGCTCTGGTTTAATGGCAAATACTTTAAGTCTATTCACAAGCACTGCTAAAATAATGTGTGCATTTATCTCAGCAGAAGTGCTTCAACATCACATACTAAAACACTACTAAGTGCATAATTTAGATACATACAAATAATGGTTATCAATACAGCACTTACAACACCTTCCTATGACTGGGGCTTTAAAGCCAATTCAATTTACTCAGTTTACATTTTCTTTCAGATAAACAGGAATGGGACATATTGTAGGAGCTACAGTATTTTATCTACACACAACGGAAATTCATTGATAAACACAGTGAGGAAGTCTCCCCGTTATCTCCTCTGGGTGTCACAGATAATCTATGACGCAGTGTATTTGTAAAGTTGTGGTACAAGTGTACTGGAAAAGTACAAATGTGTGTTTGGGTGTTCTCTTTCCATTGTAAATTAATCATTGATTTCTTTTTCTGTATTTCATTGTACCAAAGTTTCTTGGCCTAAGTGCCGTCCTCGCTACAACAAAATCTCCACACTGACCATTAAAGGAAATATTTATTCAGATTTCTACAGACTCTCAATAAACTGCTAATCTGAGTAGAGATATAACATAAGCAACTTGAATATATTTTTACAGATTTGGCTGCGTTCAGAGCAGCTGCAGCTGGCTGGGTGATGACGACAGTGGTTGGAACAATGCACTTTTTATAATCTTATCTCTGCTTTGAACCAGCAGCCACAGTCTGCACACGAGTTTCTGCACCTCTACAGTGGATGAAGCTACATCCGGCTAAGACGTTACCTTTGCAATGCCAGCCGGCATCGAGCTGTACTTGAAAGGCATTTGCTATTTGAGACAAATGTCATTTCAAGTAGGCTGTTAGATATATGGGATATATATAGGATTTTCAAATAGTGCCTGATAAAACTGGTCATAACATATTTTAATATTTTAAATTTCCATTAGAATGACATTGAAAACAGAATGATCCACAGAAACCCATCGGTTTCATATTCTAATTAATACAAATGTTCAAGCACTGCTAATAGACTTTAATTGAGAGGTAATATCTGGTAACTGCAGCGCAGAAACAAGAAGAATTTAGAAACCAAATGAAGATAACAAACATTGAGTTCCACTATTAAATCATCAGGTTGACTCACCTGGTCTTTTTCCGGTTTGTCAGAAATGTCGTTCATGCTGCTGGAGGTCAGGTTCCGGTGAGTTGTGGTGGGACTATCTGTTAAAACACATCAACCCTGTGTGGTTAAAACAGCTTCACCTTCACCAGGACCTAAGAATTGAATGGGGGAAAAGGGATGGCACAGACCCAAGAAAAGACAGTGGCCCAGACAGTTTGCTCCCCATGCAGCGCCGAAAAGAATAACAAGGCAACAGCGATCAAAAGCATAAAGAGATTTTCAGCCACCATTAACTTTCATCTTCTTAATAAAGGCTCGAGCACAGCAGAAGACAAATACTTCATGATCATTGGTCAAGCAAACTTTTAAGTCAAGATAAAAACATCTGTCACTCAGATGTTCACTGACTGAAAGGGACAGTAACTGGTCTACATACAATCTGCTGAAAATTTTAAATCGGCCAGAATAATTAATAATATTTAAAGTCATAAGATAGCAATTTCTAGTCTGAAATTCTCGGAAAGCACCTAAAATGTTTTCTCAGATCAATAAGTACAGCCTCCTCTAAAAGTTGAAACATGTTCGCTTGTAGAGAACAAATTCTTAGTACAACACTGCATTTTAAATGTGTTGTATAGTATTTAATGTCCCACAGCGCCAAAAATCTATAACTTGACTCATATCTCATATTACAAAGCAGTTATTCCACTATATTCTACAACTATTCTTACTTATTTTGTGCCTCCTTAATCCAAAATAATCAGGAGCTTTACTGTTGAGAATACCTGATCATCTTAGTGTATCTATCTTTCCCACCAAAGTCTTCCACTAAGTGCATCAGACTCTGATTGATGCTCTGCTGACTTTTGGTTTAAGCTCGTCAACTCCATCAGACTCATCAGAGAGCTGACAGCAGAACGTGACCTTACTTTAGTTGTGAAGCTGTCAGGAATACAAGACGGTATCCAGAGCGGTACGAATGTCAAAGAGAGCAAATTCTGATCCCACTGTAGCCTTTCGTACATCCGCCCCCCTGAGGATTGTAGGTAATAACATGCTTGTCAGTATGATGCAGCCAGTATAAATGATGAAATCGTAGTACTTATATAGAGTAGATACAGTAATAAAGGGGGGAAAAAACAACTACATTTAAGGGAAATACATAAGGGATCAAAAATAAAATCTTAGCAAGTGTGGGGTTTAAAAAAAAAAAAAAAAAAAAAAAGGACTAAAAAACTATTCAATGCCACTACTTTAATAAGCACTACTAATGTACTTGACACATTGGGTTTGAATGACATGTGACATTTACACTAGTTTTGTGACTACGTTCAAACTGCAGCTGAAAGTTTTCCACTTCTGATATTTTTCACTTACACGTGACGTTTTTGAGAGAAAGAAAAAGCCACACAGTCACATTTTCTAAATCCTATTCCTGACTGAGTCACATCAATTGGATATGTGCTACAAAGTGAGATACTTAGGCATTTGACAAAAAAACGTTTAACCTTGTGTTCAATAGTAAAAAAAAATAATCACATCCTGTCTTTTCCTAAACACTTTTCTTTAACCTCGATTAAAAAAAAAACGTCATGAGGTCAGTAAAAGGTTGTGAAGGAGAGTTCATAAGGACTTAAAAGACAACGTGGTGCTCCATAATTATGCGACGGCGGATGCTATTGACGTGGGTCTGCAGTGCTGTCTACAATGTTCCAAAGATGGACAGCTAAAACTGTGTTCTTACCATGTTGTTTTATGCAGGCTATTACCAAGGTTGGAATTGAAATCAAAAAAGGAATAAAGGCTATCACAAAAGTGAAACAAAATGGTTGTTACATTAAGAATGGTTGCTCACGCTAACCCTCATGTCCACTTATGTTTGTTGACATGTATCTTAAGTAGTACGATTGTATAAAAGTAATTGTTAAATTAATGCAAAAAAAACTACCCATATAGTGCATTGCTTTAAACGTTGCGGCAAAGGAATTTCCTTTGGTAAAGAATGGTCGGTGGTCTGCAGTATGAACGTAGACTGAGTCCAGTGAACTTACTAAGCCAGTCCATGCTGGTACTCCGATGGCTCTGCAAGTCCTCCATTGATATGTGACCCGATAGGCAAGTCGCAGAGTTCCCAAGAGGACTACGAGCTTTTAGTAGCAGCAGTAGGTTATCAAACCCAATCCAGGGAAGCAGTAAAAGGAGGAAAAAGAAATGGAAGGGAGAGATGATAGACAAGCCCACTGAGCCAAAGCAAGACATTTGTTAGGAGAATCAAGTGGTTAAAAGATATGTAAAACATGATTTATCTGTAATTTTACAAGCTGTGCGGAAAAAGGAAAGTGGCGCCATAAATCAGGAGAGACCATGGGTCATTGGACAGGAGTCAATTTGTATTTTATTAAACTGGAGGATGCACTTTATCCTTGTAAAGTTGTCATCAATTAATGATTATCAGTGAAGCACTTTATCTTAGTACTGTGACTTTGATAAGAGCCTAAGGCTTTTTATGTGATGAGTTTCCATTTGAAAACAAAGAGTCATCAGTTTCAAAAATCTGATAACAGTTAATAAATAATTTCACTTTCCAAAGACCCATGTCTGGTAACATATTAATAACATTGTCAACACAAGAAAACATCTTACGTTACTCAAAATGTTACAATTAAAGGACTCATACAGTGTTGTTAATGTCAGTTAGACATTTGTGTGCATTAGGGCTGTCACTTTACTTAAATCCCACCACTTGAGTCTAATGGAATATTCTGTTTGCTGCTGATTGAAAAGGTTTAATAACGTTTTTATTTGCAGCTCTGTGCTTCTGCCTGAGGGAAATATTCATTAGTTGTTTATGTCAATTTCATTTTGTAACAGAATGAATTTCACTGGGTCTTATATGCAGTATACAGCAGATTGATATTAAATACATTTATTCAAGCAACTACAATCCTACTAAAATGGCCAATAAAGCCATTTAGTGTACATGAATTTAAATTCAGCTTTCTTTGTAATAACTTCCGGTAAAGCAAAGTGATAGCCCGCCCTGTGTGATGAAAAGAGGTCTTACATTCTACTGTTAAAAACCATGAATTCTCAGAAATGTCAATACATTAAAAGTTAATGAAGTGAGAATAATATGAACGATTATAATCAACCTCAGATGTTCTGACCGCAGTAATTATAATCTCTCAAGTTCTCTATTAGTCATATCCTATCAACGTTTGGAGTCAGTTTTATGATCTCCCATAGCCTTGGACTTCTCACTTACTCATAAATTCATGCACTGAACTGAATTCTTCAGTGTCGAAATTTAGAGCTTGCATCAATTTGAAAGCTCCACCTGCTCTTACAGGTGCTGATCACTTAAGTCTCTGTGAATGCAGTTAGTACAGTATCCTACAGTGAGTAGGTTAAAAGTGTTGTTAGAGTAATAACATCAAATGTTTGTGATGAATTAGCAAAAGACTTCTGCAAACTTTAGTTTTACTAGTTGAATGATGGGTTTAGTGAGTAAGTAGTAGTACTATAGTGGCACTAATAAGAATATTATGTAAGGGCCAAGAGAATATTAGTATAAGGGCCAAAACCTCTGATAAGGTATCTAAAATGTTTTTCAGCATCTATTAAGGAGAAGCTGGTAATTATTTAAAACTAAAACATTTTTATATATATATATATATATATATAATAATAATATTTTTTGTAGTTTTAAATAACTACCAGTGTGTGTGTGTGTGTGTATATATATATATATATATATATATATATATATATATATATTAATTGATATTAAATTGATATTAAATATATATATATATATATATATATATATATATATATATATATATATATATATATATATATATATATATATATATATATATATAAAAACACACACACACACACACACAGTATATAAAATATTCTTAAAACTGCACTTTCATATAGCTCTTTGTAGTTTTGCTTATTTTGAAGCTAATGTACTTGCACTTACTACTTTGTTGTCTGGAGTTTGCACCTTCAAGGTTGAAACCACTTAATTGGTAGTCGCTTTGGATTAGAGAGTCAGCTAAATGACATGTAATGTAATGTACTGAGTGCCACATTAGTGGGTTTATGCAGAGGAGGGCAGCAGTGTGTCCTTTATCGCACACTGACATTCCCCACTGCCCTAAAAACTCACTACACACCTAATTTGAGATGACAAAAAAATCTGAATTAAACCCAGTGATTAACGTATGTACAGCTAAATGCATGATAGAGTAACTTAGTTGATTTGTTTTTTCTCTTTACATCATTTAGAAAAAGAAGACTGCACCAAACTGGCATCAGTATTACCATTTTCCTGGTTGGAAAACAGCCTACTTGCACTCGAGACCGTCTTGCCAATGTCAGCCAGAGAACGCAGGTTGGACTTCTTGGTCTGGTGACGATGTTTCCGTAGCAACGTGTACATCACTTTGTCCTTTAGGTCTGCTTTCAGCTGGCCGATCTCTATCTGGTTGTCAGTGATCATCTCTGAATATGCAGAGAGAGGGAAGGTAAGGAAGAAAGAGGGTGAGGAAATACGATTTTAGTCTTTTTCTTGAGGGAAGAAAGTCTAACCACATTGAAGACATGAAAAACTATATTATTACATCCAACAACAACCATAATCCAAAGAGATGTTTTACAATGGTTAGTTTGTCGGACCAACAGTTGAAAACCCAAATTTATTCAACTTCCATTGACAATAATTTTAAAACAGCCAGCAAAGCCTAAATATCAATTTGACATACAGCATAATAAGTTATCAGAAAGTTTTCTGTACATTTGCTAATTGTTTCAGCACTTAACTACATTGTTACAAGAGTTCATCAAGGTTTCTTTTGGAGAACATTTGGAGACAAAAAATAGCTTTTTCTCTGAGGAGCAACAATAATAAACAATTGAAATGAATAATCAAATAAAACAAAATTTGAATGATGCTGTTCTTTCATGTCAGCATTTTACACAACAGCCTTAATTTAGTAACAACTCAGAGCAAATAAGTGAGTTGACATAAAAAGTCTCTTCATTCTTGTAAGGATTCAATTAGTGCCACACAGACTGTAATGCTCCTTTATGAAAGTCTTCGTGGCATTATGAAACGGCTCAATCAAAAAGGGTCTTGCCTATTTTTAAAAAGAAGGTCAGAAGCCTGAATGCTGCCGCCTCGGGGAGTGTCTCTTCTTGTGGAGGAATAGTGCTGTTAATGGCCCATCAGTCAAGTTGGCTGGCCTCAAAGCAAGAGGCCCAGCTCCTCTCGGCCTGTACAGTCCATGCAGCACACTCAATTACTTCACATTAATCCCTCCAAGTGGTAACTTTTCCTCCTGCTCCCTCATGCAGACACAAACGAAGAGGGTTGGTTGTTCTCAAATTAGGACGTTTTTGTGTGACCGTTTACAAACTACTATTTCAGTGCCTCAGTGTTCAAATAAAGTACAGTTTAAGCTGGACTTGACTCAGAGCCCTGACCTTTTGCTACTAAAACAAAGAAGAGGAAATAAACCTCTGAGCCCTGTGTGCGATATGCATCAATTCATAAACCTGCACGCAACACTACAGAGCAGCTCTGCATACAGTATACTGTTCATCACAGAGCAGACAAAATCAAACTGGCAGACGGGTTCTCTGCTCACCTTCGTCAAAGTCATTGTATAACGGGGGGGGAATACTTGTACACACACCTAAAAAATACTTTGCATAATTGTAATATTCACTGGAAATGAGTTATTATACATTAAAGCATAATCTTTTTATGAACATAATGGTGATCAGACCAGTTGTTTTGTAACAAAGAAACAACAAAATGTTTACATGTTTAAATGTGTTTTCTATGACTGTATTTGTCAGTGTTTTTTAATTGTTTCAACAGGTATCCACTCCTGGCAATTAAAGTTAAAAATACAGTTTCTGTATGGTTAGGTGTAGGAACCTCAAAGCACGTGGTTGAGAGAGAAAAGAAAAACCTCATAACCATGTTCCTGTACTTAACATTGTTACTTGAGCTCTGGGTAAGGTTAGTTGACTAACTACGTGGTAATGGTTAAAAGTCAATCCACAGGTAAAACATCTCAAAATTAATTTGATAGTCAAGGGGATTAATACTCAGCCAGTGTAAACTGTTTTTAATGGCTTGGCTCTAAAACTTAAAGTGCTCATATTATGCTCATTTTCAGGTTTATAATTGTATTTAGAGGTTGTACCAGAATAGGCTTATGTGGTTTAATTTTCAGAAAACACCATATATTTGTTGTACTGCACATTGCTGCAGCTCCTCTTTTCACCCTGTGTGTTGAGCTCTCTGTTCTAGCTACAAAGTGAGACATCTCACTTTTGTTCCATCTTTGTTGGGAGTCGCACATGTGCAGGAGCTAGGTAAGTACTGCTAGCTTGTCAGTAGCAGAGTATGAGGGCGTGCCATGCTAGCAGCTAGGCGAGCATTATAATGTGTGTTACAAAGTGAAGCACGTTCGTCACAGTGTTTTCTGTTGGAGATGGTGAGTCCCTTTGGGGAGGACTTTGGGCTTTTTCACTTTGTAAACTATAACGTGCACAAAAAGATACATAACACAATAAAGGAAAGGGAAAAAGCCAAAAAGCATAATATGAGCACTTTAAGTAATTTCAGTTTGGGCTTAAAGAGGTCAAGTCAATTATTGTAAATAACACTAACTTCCTGCTGATGACCCCCAGTCTCCAGTGTAAAAACCATGTGCTTAAACCCAATAACTAATAACTTTTTACCTTCCTGAATTGTACCTAAACCTGAACATTGTCTGGCATTACATGTCCTCATAAAAGATACTTGCCAATGCTAATTAGCTTTACCCAAATGTAATGCAATTTATATTGTTAAAGATTTAAGTTGATAAGTGACCTGCGGCCAACCTACCAACAACCTGAGGTAGAGTAGAAGCTTCCATGTCGAGCATGATGGTGCCTTTCTCTATGCACGTCCGGAGTTCAAAAAGGCTATGTAAGGACAACGTGGCCACGTGTGGTTTACTCCAGCGTTCACCTCCTTTCTCTACCTTCTCCTCAAACTTTATCCACCTGGAGGGATGAAAAAGGGGAGAACAATGACTGGATTACACTGGGAACTCCAGACAGCTATAGGCAATAACAGAACATACGTACAAACAGGGTTGGATATTAATATCTTTTATGCCATAATCTCGTAAGTACTGTACTTACAGCACGGAAGTGCAATTCAGTACATCAAAGAATGATGAACTAACCTACAAATGGTGATCTTGTGGCATCTCGCAACATTACAGGACCAAACAGCATATCAACATGCAAAGAACTCAATCTACACATAAATAATAAAATAAACTGAAGTTAATTTATTCCATAAAAAAGTAATATACCTTGTATAAAGCTGGGTCACACAAGCAGGAGTTAATGCTAATTTTACCAGGAAACTTCAATTTAAATATGACTGCACAAATGCAATCCACATACAGTATGTACTGTATATGTTATCTATGTCCAGATACAGTAGAGGTTCTGTAGCTGCATCACAAATCTAATGTGTTACGGGTGATGAATTGTCAAATGTTTATATATTTAAAAGGCAATATGTCAAGTAAACTAAATGTTCCTTTTACTACTACTTGTAGTAAATATTAGCATTAGTAATATTAGCAATTCAAAACTGTCTCTTTGTCATTCATTTCATGCGGTTTATCGTTAAAGGCTCATTAGGAAAATGCTTGCTCATGGTCTTTGACTGTGTGTGGGAATTCAATTTTTTCTTTAGGTTATGGTTAAGATAAAATTATCAGTTGTGAACCAGTATTGTCATTTCTATTTGCTTTATGTATCTTTTTAATCACCCCCCCCCCTCAGAATCAGGGAGTTGAGAAACTGAACTGGTACTGAGAAGTTGTTTCTATACCACGGTTTTATTTGGCCAGTTTTGGCTGCCAAAATTGCACTTGGAATACAGCCAGCACTACCCAGCACTTGTGAGATCTTTAATTCATTTTAAGTCCACCAAGTGCTCAATTGAGACATTGGACCAGGTCCTAATCTCTGCTGTTATTTGCAGAATAATAAGTTTGACATGAAAGATGCAGGACTGATTTATTTCACCTTATGTAAGCAATATATAAGCATTTATTAAATAACATACACTTTTTTGAAGGGTCAGGAACTGTATTCCAATTACATTTTTTTAACCCTGCTAAACCACTTGTATTGATTTCTTACTTGTACAATTTTATTGCAGTACTTTAGTTGAAACACTTTTCACATTTTCACCGTCAGTTCTACCCTATTTGGTCGAGTAACATGTTTTGTTTTTTAAATGGTATTTGTTCCTTTTGTGTAAATTGTAGCACTGAAAAAACACAATATTGTTCCCCTGTATAATGCATATTGTATATTGTAAGAATGACAATACATTCTACCCTTTATCTTGTTGTTTTTGATGATTAGCTGGGTTTTTTCCAGATGGTTGGCATGACATGATTAGAAACGCAATTCCCTAACCCTAGTTGTTAGTCTGCCTAGTAATGCCTCCAAATGGGTAGGTAACCTGTAGTGTCACCTATTTAATTTTGACATAATGACACAATAAAGCCCATCTGTGTTAATTATTCACCAATCTAACATAAACGTATCAGCATAAGTTGGACAAATTTGCATCAGAGGCTGGACAAATCTATCATCAGAACTTGGCCCTACAAAAGCTTTCCTGAGTAAAAGTAAAAGCACTTAAAGTAAGAAAGACTTTGACAACAGAGGTCTTTAGGAAAGTTCCTCTGCAAATCATTCATCCAACAGTGAACAAAAAATGTAACTTCTATCTGCAGCACAATTGGTCAGAGGTTAGGATAACATCTAAACTCATTTGGAGCCTCAAACAGCAGCCCAGGGATCCAGTTTCCCCCTGAGAGAGCTTCACTCATCCAACACTAATGATGTATAAACAATCAGCCCATCTCTATCCCATCCCACACAGGAGAAACCTGTGAAACCCTGTGAGCTCGCTTTTTATGCTGCTCCAAATTCAGTGCCCACAGCAAATTACCTGATGTCAGAAGAATGGATTTTCGACTGACAACTAGCTGAAGTTTACAAGTGTTTGTTTAGTTATTTGGCTGTGTAGATAATTTTTTTCTTTTTTAGTTTTCACAATCAACTGTGTTACGGTACATGTTTTTAATGACGTATGATGTAAAAAGTCAACGGAGAAGGTTTCTAAACATCATTACATAACTAAAGGTGCGCACACAGGAACTTGGAAAGGAAGCCCCTCAAGTGTGAGACTGAGGTCTTTACCTGGCCGTCTCCTTCCACTCCATCTCCTGTCCATCCACTGACAGCAGCTCATCCAACTCAGTGAAGAGTTGTGGGGGTGCCGGGCCGTCATCCTCCTCACCGAGGATGAAGCGGATCCTCTCGGCTGCCGGCGAGACTGCGGAGAGAGGAAAAATACTGCGGTTCATAGGCTGGCAATGGTGCCCATTGGGCAAGGGTTTGGGCACCGGCTTCCCCTCCTCAGCTGGACCCTTCCCGTTGACCTCAGTAGGAGGTGGAGGGATTTTCACCATGATCTCCTCTCCTTTCTCTTCTGTGTACTCTTCCTTTTCCTCCTTCTCGTTCTCCTCTTGGTTATTGTTGTTGTTGGACATCTTTAAAACCTTAATGACCCCCCCTTTACTCTCCAAATCCACAGATAACAGTCAGCAAGCTACACAAGCTCACCAGAGTCCCAAAGCAGCAGCTAGACCCTCATTAAAGTCTCTCAGCTCTCAGCTGCCTGCTCCAGCACTTTGTGGACCAGGTAGGAGGGGGCCGATGGGGTTTAAGGGTCCCCTCAGTGACAGTGTCCCCACAGCTAGCCCCTTCTCCCTCTCTGCACCCCTTCACTGTTCAAACAGGCCTTCGCCATTGGACCTCCAGCCTTGGCAAGCTGCCCTGGAGCCCATTAACAATTAGGAAATGGTCCACAAACTGGCCTATTCTTTAGCAGAGGCTGAGCTTTCCTTCCCATGTCTTCTCATTTAAATATTTAGAGAGCAACACAAACAGAATTTCAACAGGACTGATATGTGAATGATACTTTTTAGCTCTATTTAAACATGTTGCAAATGGTCGACACAATCATAGCTTGTTACGACAAGTGGAAACGATATTTGAACTTTGAATGGAGAGTCCACAAACAATCACTACTCCCTTTCATGAAAAAACTGAAAACTGTAAACTAAGAATATTGTCATCAGCAAACAGCCACACAAGATCAGTGCATGGGGCATCATTAGAGCTACAGCTTGGTTAAGGAAAAACTCACATAAATCAAATGATAGCATCTATGCTCAAGGACTCAGTCTGCTAATGTAAAAAATACTCATCCCTTTTGCACATGCTGTTTGAAGGAGATAGATTTAAATTCTGTTTTTTTTAAATAGTATGCTAAAAACAGTTCTACTGCAGCTCCAACACTGTCCACATACCCCAATTTAATTTTGGATTGAATTAAGATTCCTTTGACAAGCAAATAGTCTACTGCTCAACCAAACCTTAGCCAATAGACATTTTTATAGCAGATATCTTGACTTATAAGTCCTTTCTAAGCTCTTAGAAACTACCAATGGGTACTACTACCGCCACCACCACCACTACTACTACTACTACTACTACTACTACTACTACTACTACTACTACTACTACTACTACTACTACTACTACTACATATTGATGATGTGATGTAAGAACTTGGTTCCCTATTTAAGGGGACCTGTAATATTTGACTTTGGAACATCAAAGCAAACCAGTAGTCAGTTTTCTAAATGTTGTAATTTAAGTCAGGAAGTGCAGAAACACATGCATCAGTTCCTTTTAAACTCCTATGATAAAATGTACAAAATGTATAGTAAAGTTAACTTCAATCATTTTTAAATATTCTGTTATTGGCCCAACTTGCTAAAATATATTGCATTGCTCTATGTGGCAAAATGACCAATGTTCTGTTTTTACTGCTCTTGTACATCCTATCTTTGTGAGGACCACTTTGAGTTATAGGCCTTTCTGGACATATTGTCTGGTCCTCAAGTATTCAAAAGCTTATTGAGGGTTAAAGGACAAATCCGGTGCAAAATGAACCTAGGGGTTAATAACATATGGGTACCGAGTTGACCGTTCTCTGGAATATGTTTTCATGCTAATCGAATGTGACCAGTTTTAGCGCAAACCGCCAATTACCTTATAACGCTCGTCGTCGGGGCACGCAAACGTAAAAAGAAATGCTATTTCTATACCACTAACAAGGCTCAAAATAGCACCACACTTCCACGGTAGCATAATGAGGGTCCCTACATGTAAACCGAAGCATTGAGAACTTTGTAAGTGTACAGACAGTTTATTAAAAAGATAGTTTATAAAGACATTACCGTTCATGTATACATGTGGATGCCATCTTGGGAAAAGTTAGTGGTATAGAAATAGCAATTTCTTTTTACTTTAGCGTGCCCCGACGACGAGCATTATAAGCTAATTAGCGGTTTGCGCTAAAACTGGTCACATTCGATTAGCATGAAAACATATCCCAGAGAACGGTCAACTTGGTACTCATGTGTTATTAACCCCTAGGTTCATTTGGCGCCGGATTTGTCCTTTAAGACTTGGTTTTAGGGTTGGGGTTAGAATTAGGTTTGGGTTGAGGATATGTGCATGTAGTTGTGATGGTTGCGGTCAATGTTAAAGGCCACCACATAAATTAAGAATTTCAATAGGTTATTTCCATGGCCTAGAAAAGTTCAATCAATATTTGTGAACATGAGCTACTCTCAAAGCCAGGAACCAGAGAAGAAAGTCTTAAACTTGCGATGTCATCAAGTATAAAGTCTAGAGATGCTCCATAGACAATTAATGGGAGACTAATTTTGTGGACCAACAGAATGTTGTTAACTTTTATTCTAATGTAGTGTTTTCAGTTCTCAAACAGAAAATGTACCCATATACTCAGAACATTCGCTTGGATGTTCTCAGTGTCATCTATAACATCTTTCCTAATTCATTGTCTATGGAGCAATTGCAGACTTTATACTTGATGAAATAACGTGTGTGTGTGTGTGTGTGTGTGTGTGTGTGTGTGTGTGTGTGTGAGATTGATCATAACAAAGCTGCTTGATCTGATTACATAACAGCTTGCTGATACTGTGGCACCAGAGAGTTGACCATTGATATTGAATATATTAAAATTTGACCATTTTTATTCCAGAAAGGCAGTTATTCAGCGTTTCCCTTCAACTCTTGCCTTAGAAACCCAGAGAATTTTTTTTTTTAGCATGCTCAGGCAGAGTGACCACCCGAAAAGGGAAATTATCTGTGCTGATGTCCTGCTCTTAAATGAAGAATTCATTAACATCTCTGCATCACAGAGGAAAGACAATAATCCAATGTAGAGTCTTGGGCATTTATATACTCACACTTAACGTTACACAACCCACCACATTGAGTCATTCATTCATTCATTCATTCAGTCAGCAGTAAGTGATCAAACTGAAAATGAAGTGAAGGCCTGCAGTTTCCCCCTATTGTGTTTTCTGCAGCATAATAACAACAGCAGGTACGAGCCAGACAAGAAGCTGTAAGATTACTAGGTGGGGGATAAACTGTCTGCTGGCACACACACACACACACACACACACACACACACACACACACACACACACACACACACACACACACACACACACACACACACACACACACACACACACACACACACACACACACACACACACACACACACACACACACACACACACACACAAGCTGCAACTAGCTTAAGTCGCAACCTGTTTAATAACCCCTTGGGTGGAATAATTTACATGTGCGTTTCACACATTTAGCTGACACTCATATCCACGGCAATTTACACTGATTACAGTAAACAGTTAAAACAAGTTTAAATACCTATATGGCCAAAATTGCATGCAAACAATAGCAAGCAGTGCAAGGGAAGGGTTAAAGCCTCAGGGATGTAGGCTCACATGCTGCTGTATTCCTTAAATGTGCATAGATTTAAAGAAGTGGTAAACAGATAACAGTAAAAGCAAGGCAGTACAGGTGTTTTCTTTCTAAAGAGCAGGATGAAATATTTTACCATAACAATGCAATTGTAATAAAACTATCCCCACATACTAGATGTTTTCTTTCTTCCCTATGAAATCAAGGTAAAGACCTCCTGCTGAAAGGAAGCACATTATCATAGCAAAAATGTATTTTGGCACAAGATTAGGAAAAGCTACCTGACACCAAGGGCTAGATTTATCATGCCGTTTGCGCCTGTTTCCAGGCGCTAATTGGTCGCAAAGATGGACGTAACCGATGCGGGCTATTTACAAACAGGGCGCACTTGGGTAAAATCGCAGATTGTCTGCCACATGAGCGAGAAGAAACAAGTTGCGCTTTCAATATGCGTTCGTGGGAGGGTCATGGGGAAAGTGGGAGTTTCACCCAAAAAGGTGGGAGGATACGCGTAAAGTGCGCCTAATTATATATTCCGTGGTATTTACAAAGACTGCCAGTAAGAGCGCGCCTCTATTCTGCGGGGGGAATTCTCCACCTCTTAAAAGCAGGTCTAAACTAAGAAGCGTGTTTTCCTGTGTGTAAAAATTTACCTTATTCAATGGGAGCAGACTAAAAACTAAATAAAAAAAACCACCTCCATGTCTGTTCCAATTTTGATAAACAATTTGGTGATAATTTAACTATATAATACTCTCTTTAATGACTTAACCCCATCGGTTGGGTTGACATATAAATGATATAAACATATGTATGCATACATTAAGCCAACACAACACTATCATAAAAGACCACACAAGAAGTATCTATGCCGTCCACAACTTCCACCTGTTCGGCAACGAGTGTTTGCTGCACCACCTCTTCAGTAGTAGATAGCGTGTCTATTTCTGGTGGACCTGAACCGGTTCTCTACGATTGTGCCCGGTTGTACGCTACCTTTTCTTTTGTTCTCTTTTCTTTCTGTACCTTTCTGCGTGCTTAAACTACAGCATTTATATTATAATATTACTAATAACAGCTATTACTATTTACAGATTGAAATTTAGCATTCACAATATTTCATGATAAAGGAATGAGCAGAAACTAAACGAGGGAAGATGGAAACACGTTTTCATGGCAAAACTCCTGTCGTGGGTCAAAAATATGTGTAACTTTGAAATAAAATTGACCCAACCTAAAAAGAATAAACATCAGAAATAAAAAATGAATTCTCTGAAGCGTCTTCTTATACACAGAAGGCATCCAAAACTGTCAAGATTTTATCCAAGAGAGATTTTCTAATTCTTCATTAGAGAAACTGATGCTGCCTATCCATGCTAACCAGCAAAAAACTCTAGCTGGTATAAAGCACAGTGTTGGTGCTGGGAGAAAGGTGGGAGGGTGGGTGAGAAGGGTTAGGAGGTGAGGCTCAGTGCAGAGTGAAAGCAAAGAGGGGTGAGGGCAAGCACGAAATGGAGGGATAGTATTGAAAATCCCATCGTTCAAACACAATTTCAAAGCTCTGTGTGCTCTAGCCAAGAGCCATGGGCATACAAAGAGGACTTTGTCCTAGAAGCAGAGGCTCATGGGATAGGGGATGGAGAAAGAATGCCCGCTGCCTGGCAGAAAGCTTAGTGTGACTGCCACTAAAGGCCTGTTTAGTCCCACTCTTGACATGCATCCTACACAAATACCGTCCATCCCCTCTGACCTTTTAGGAAAACTCAGTACAGTATAAGGCTACACAGGGTCTAATAGCACGTTCATTGTTTGTGACTGTACATGCAGTGATAATGCAACTCCGCGTCACTCATTCGAAGCAAAGAAGATCACTGAGAGTACAGAAAATGTTTTCCGTGCCACAAAGTCTGATGTTCAGTATGCAGGGCAGCTAGCATCACAGGCAGTGGGACAGGGATTGGGTTGAATGCAGAGTAACACCCAGAGGGTGATTCATTGAAAAGCACAGTATTTATACTCAGACCTCCTAGCTCTGGTATTTTGTTGTGAAAGCTGAAGTGGGCAGGTTCTGATGAGAACATAAGAAATACTAGCTGGGGGGGGGGGGAACACACAACCTAAAACTAAACTACGTCTTTGCTGTCTGCATGTATACTGGATGTATAGTCACATTTTCTCTGTGCTTTCACTGCAAACAGCCCAATGCAACTCATCACAGCAGGGTCAAGTTTAAGTGTGATGCTAAGTTTGTCCATAAAAGGGCTTAATGCACCGCTTTGCCACATCACTAGTAGTCTTTGTGAATACTTTAATCTTCTAGCCATAAGGGTAAACCCATTAAAGTCTTTTATTCCAAGTTTTCTTGGAATAAATCTCTTTCTTCTATCTTTGCACCAGAGCAGAGGCAAGATAAAACCACCAGGATCTAATGTACGGAAATTAATTGTAAAATTGCTAAGGGTGCGCAAGTGTGCAAATGTATTACAGTATGGAATCAAATTAAACCCAGCCATGTAAATGTTGCTCAAAAACAGCCACAAGTGGTGATTACAGAATAATGGCACACTGAATTACTCGATTTCCCAAGATTTAAAGGAGTCACTCACTTTATTGATATCAAAACATCTTTTAGCAAGGAACTGTGTGTTTACTTCTTATTTTACATTTGTGATGTTTATTTCTGACATACTATGTAACTAGAGATACACTGTTGTGCTGAAAATTACAAATAAAATGGGTTCATAGATTACAATAAGTAAGTAAATAATATCAAAAAAATATACCAATAGAGGAGATGTTGCGTTTTTAGGAATGAGATTGAATGACATGAACTTGTGTCACATCATTTGTCTTTAGAGCCACTTTCTCTTATGGGGGAATTGATTTTCATTCATGTGTCCTGCAAAGTTGTTTAATTGCCTTTGGTAGTGATCTGTATAACTTTATCTTAACGTTATCTTAGTGTATATCTTATTGCAACGCAGAATCAATAGAGATATCTGGGCAATGTTAAGCCTAATTAGAGAAACTGTTTAACAATACAAAATCAAAACGTTCACTAACTGAAGAGAGTGAGTCTGGTAAATGAAAAGGAGTCAGAATTGACTGTCTGACAAGGGGATGATAAGATTTAACAGAAGATGTACTCAAAGAACGATCTGTAACAGTTCAGACATGCAGTAGTACGAGTCTATACTTAAAGGAATTGAACAGAAGAAAACATATTTTGGTGTCAACCTTCAACTGATGGCAACAAACAAATGTCCAATATCTGACTAATGTTGAAAGTGATTCTGATGAGGCAGGTGTACAGAAAGTAGGTATAACGAAAAAGGAAAATGTGTGGCTGGTTGTCTATCTCCTATAAGCTACTATGTGATCAGGCGTAGCCTAAAATCTTAATACCGGGCCATTTTATCGAAATCACTGTCTAGGATGGAGAAATAATATTGATTATCTTTTTCCTTTGCTTCTAAAATGTATTATCTTGGCTGTTTGCAGCAGAAAATAAAGCAAGAAGAGGGACATGTACACAAGAACAAAGGGATGAAGAAAGGCTGTGGATGTGATGGGTTGGGGGATATTGTTGATTTAAGAGTCAATCAATAAGGATTAACTCATTATAACAATAACTCCTTTCCAGAAAGACGTAGAGTTAAACAAAATGATGGCCTTTCAAAGGATTAAGTAGTTTATCCAATCAATATCCACAGACCTTTTCTGCTGATACAATTATTTTTTTTCCTATGACACTGAAGAATATCTCCAACAGTCTGTTGCTCTGTAGACAGCCTAGTCTCACAACTCCAGACCTAGGTTTTAGAGAACCTCCCATCACGTTGTGATTTGTGAAAAAGATGTTAATAATCGTTTTAACCTTTGTTTTAACAAGAAACTTTTAGTTTTTCTGGGTCAAAATTTAAAATCGCAACTTTTTGGTCGTCTTTTTTGACACTTTTCCCCCCAATGTTTTTGGCACTTTTTTCATCATTTTTTTTTTTTTCAAATGCCATAAAATTTAATACAACACCCAAAGTCAATGAAAGTAGTGAACTGATAATTTACTTTACTAGTTGTATGGAACCATCCACGTTGTTTTTTTTTTTAACAATTTGGTTGAAAGAAATCCAAATTTGTGATATAGAAACTTTTTGAAAATGGGTCAAATTTGACCCGAGGACAACAGGAGGGTTAATTACTTATACCAACCACAATCATCAAGGGAAGGCCAATTAACCTTATATATAATATATGCTTTATTAATCACTGAAAACAGTTTGGATCCTTCCTTGTTACTTTCAAAGTGATAGCTGTAAATGTTTAGAGTTGTAACACATATTACTATTGGCATGTGAATGCTGGGTAGCTCCAAAATATCCACTCTGTCAAACAGCCAGGTTTCTACATCGACCTTTGCATTTATCTAATCAATTTTGAAAGTCTTCATAAATCTCAGGATTGGACTTCAAATTCTGAGAGAAGCAGGTATCCTTCAAGTGAAGCAAGGACATTAAAATGGACATATATTCACAAAAAAACTGAATACATCACAGCAGTCTTAGCTTGATCTGTCTGACTTTAGGAAATTAAACCCATTTGTATAAGTACCAAGTTTCTAAGTAATCTTTATAATCCACTTCGAGAGAACATTTAAACCTACTAAAAAGGAGGGGGGAAAGCTTTGAAAAAAAGCATGCTCATCAAAATGAGAAGAGGTCAAATGATCTGGAGTGGACACACATGTAACCAGGATGTACTTTCAGTCCCTGCAGCGTCCATCTGACCAAACAAGAGGATTTCAGTCCAGACAACAGACAAGGGCCTTCCCCCT
Source organism: Perca flavescens (assembly GCF_004354835.1). Classification (NCBI taxonomy): domain Eukaryota; kingdom Metazoa; phylum Chordata; class Actinopteri; order Perciformes; family Percidae; genus Perca; species Perca flavescens. Next base: position 30,492,543 of record NC_041335.1, read on the forward strand.
GGGGGGCAGCCATGATTCCCAGAGAGAGCAACACTGAGGAGGGCAGGGAATAACAGTAGGACATTAGGTATACACTGCATGCCTGTCAATTTTTGCGTGCCTGACAGATTCCAGTTTTAATTGCACAAATATTTCTCAAAGGCAGAGCTGCTCTAGAGTCAAAAATAGCCCAGTACACAAATAAACAACAGTTGTTTGTAGAAAAGTTTGTCTTTCCGCAAAAAAACTGACTATATCATTATTCCAATTTCATTTTTGAATGACTGTGACATTCATGATTTTGGAAGGTCACAAATAATCGGTTATTTAGAGACACGATCCATTAGCTTTGGCGAGTACAACTGCATCCATAATAGGTCAGTCTAAATGCCAGACACTTTGGTTTAAAGTTAGGGACAGGGTTGGACTTTCAAGAGGGAAAACAAGGACATAATAGTCTAAAATCTGTTACAAAAAGAAAATACAGACAACCACTCTATAACTATTGGCTGCATTAAACCATCTTCAGGGTCATTCAGACAGATCAGCCTCTCCAGAACACAAACATATTCCTATGAACAAAGAGGTTGTACTGAAAACATGCTTTATCTATCACCTGTGTACTTTAATATCTCGCCTGTTTTGCAGCAGTGTATCTTCAGTGGTTCGCAGTCTGGGAGTCGAGGTCTACCAAGGATAAATCAAAGCAGGATAAATCTGAGGGGTTGCAAGACCAATGGAAAATAAAACTAGAAAAAGAATCTCTGCTATACAAGTTTCAGCTTTACCTACAGGCCTCTAAAACTATTAAACTAAAATAGTATGAGAAGTAGGGCTGCACGATATGAGGAAAATATGCACAATGCAATAACGTTGTTAAAGGTGCCCTGCCACACGTATTTCATTACTTTGTGGTAATGTCTGAAGTTCTACCATGGACTCTGTAACATTTTGGCTAACTGCTAGCCAATGAGAGCCTGGCTATCAGCATCCTTTACCCAGCGCAACTGGGCGAGCTCATGAATAGTCACGTAGTTACAATCTTCGTTCCCAGGATCTTTTCCTTCTGTCTGTTCCAAAGGTTAGAACTGAGCTGGGAAAAAAGGCCTTTAAGTTTGCTGCTCCCTCTGCTTGGAACAATTTACAGAAATCCATGAAATTTACTGAGCTAGTCTCATTGGTCGCTTTTAAGAGGATGTTGATTGACTTGGAGGCAGCCACATCTGGCTGCAGATGTTTTGCCTGATGTGTTTAGGATTGTGGTTGACTTTGAAAGATTTGCTGTGTCAGTTGTTTTATGTTTCTGGTGTTTTTGCGTATTTTGTGTTTGTATGTACTGTATGTGTGGTTGTACGTTTTGGCCAGGACACTCTTGAAATTAATCTCAATGAGTGTCTTCCTGGTTAAATAAAGGTAAAATAAGTCAAATAAAAAATAGTAATGAGCTCAGGCAACATGACATCAGGCTGACCAGCTTTTGTAATTGGCTTGATTTCTCCACTTATTTCTTTTCAGTGGCTAGAGCTGACAGAGGAGGTAGCATTTCATTTTCACATTCATGACATAACACAAACACATATGGACCTAACATATTTAAAACCAATACACGTAAAAACGGTTTTGTATGGCAGGGCACCTTTAAATATCACGATAACAATATTACTTGTATACTAAAGTGTTCTCAGTTCTGCATTTCTGCTGCTTTCAGTATTTTGCTAAAATACAACAAATGAACAAAAGGAAATAATTTCCAACATTCTTTTATTTAACAAATTTGAATTTAATATAAAAGGCGCCACTAAAAAAAGAATGACCGTTACATTTTCAAGTGCACTTTTCTTCTGATATTTTCTTTCAACTAACACAGTGGGCCCTATCTTGCACTCAGCGCAATTGCCTTTGTACACGACGCATGTATCATTCCTATTTTGCAACCGACGCACAGCGGACTTTTCCCTCCACAGACGCACGTCGGTAAATTAGGGAATGTATTTGCGCTCCCGGGGGTGGTTCAGCGAACAGAGGAGGCGTGTTCCAGCGCAAACGTTCCCTGGTGCTATTTTGCAGTTTCAGAAAACAATTCCGTCACTGACCAGGAAAAACCTGGTCTAAAGTCAGTGGCGCTAGTCTATAATCTGTAGCGTGTTATTCAGATGCTATTTTAGGGGCGCATGCTTGGCCATAATGTAGCGTGTGCACAACGCGCATACACTTCTCTCATCTACACGGACGCAGCAGTTCCCATTTTTGCAAACCATACATAATTACAAAGAAAAATATTACTGAAAATGCGCTCAAGTGTTTGGCCAGATCAGGAGGCACTTTACAGTACAGTCCTCACAAAGTCGCAGCATTCTTTGTGGCTTGTTGTGTTTTACACATTTCCATGAATCATGGATGTGTTGATGACATAAATGAGGAAATATTAGAGGACTTAAGGAGACATGATGTTGAACTACGGTGGGAATGGACACTGGTCCGGGAGTAACGCGCAATGCGCTCCTGTTGGAGCGGGTGGACGGAGATGGAGTGGGGGGAGGAGGAAGGGGCACAACAGGAGCAGGTGGTGCGTTTGGAGGCCCATGCTCCATCGCTGCAGCAATCCTCTCCAGACTTGAGGAGATGCGTCCGAGCAACAGCGCCCGAGATCCGCCCACAAAGCTACTTGCGTTTTGCGTTTCATACTTGCATTTCAGATTGTTAAAATAGGGCCCAGTATCTGTTGTGATATGTCGCAGCCATTCGCGATGTGTGTATTGCGCTAGTTGATATTGCGATGGCGGTAGAAAAACAATATATTGTGCAGCCCTAATGAGAAGTGAAAATCACTCTGGTTGTACTGCTCGAAGCTCATGGACATGATCAAAATGGATCATAAGTGGGCATTGCGTGGCCTCAAAGGGTCACAAGCACTGTATGTCAGGGTAAAACTAAAGCTGAATGTAGTAGGTTCATTAAAATTAGTAACAGAAAAGCTCAGATTAAACTGCTCTTCTGCTTTTCCATTCCAAAACAGCAGGAAAACACCAACATCAATAATCACGTATTCAGCCACTTTGGAGGCTTATTATGGAATGGAAATTGATTTATTTGAAACAGGGACAATGCACAAATAAACATTAAACTTGTTAAACAAGAGAATATGTCTTGGGCCAGGTTATAGCAACAATTGCTAATTTCCACCTGTAGTCCCTGGCATTACAGACCAGTGCGTCCCAAAGTAGCAAAATACCTTGGACTGTGGTCAAGGAACATACCCAAAAATCTATAAAACTCGCAATTTTTGCTAAATATGCATCTTCACAGTTAGTAGCAACAACCAAATGGGCTGGCTGTAATCTATTTTCTGATTGGATTTATGTCCTGAAGAAAATCCCCCACATCAAGTGATGTGTACACATGGAAAAATCCAGTTATGGTGTATTTTGGTCGTGTTGTCACTTCATGTAAAGGATGAAAATGGGGGGAAGGCTGACATCAGTAACAGCTTGGCTTAAACTTTAACTCACAGTTACCCAGTGTAACTTTTCCCTTTCTCTCTTTCTTTCTTAAGTTTCCTTCGAACTGGCTGTAGAATCTGCTGATCACAGCAGCTGTGCCTGAGGACATTTCGCACTTTACACCCTTTAAAAAGGACAGAAAAAGCTCTAGTCAACCAAGAACGTAAGCATTAACACATATAGATGCCGACACATCCGAAAGCACACAAAGACAGATACACCGATGTCTACAACCAAGGACAAAAGCACAGGAAGGCATGCTCTTACACACTGTACTCAAGAGACTCCTATCAGCACTAGTACAATTACATCGGAGTAGCCATTACTTTCAATGAAAATTCACTCTGCTCTGTCAAAACACACCCGTCACTTGGCAGAACATACACGGCTATTTCTGGCCACTAAGTGGATTCAGCAACTTCTTTGGGGTCACGGCGTGTTAGTTTTTTTTTCCTGGAAAATAGAGCAGCCTTCAGCAAAGACAGACATGATCCCTAATCATCCTTGACATATAGTCCATCAGAACTTACTGAGAGGTTTGAGGATGCTGTTGCTGGCCTCATCGTTGTTTTCTGTGTCCGACTTGTCAGAAGTATTCTCCGTCAACCTCTCCTTTCTGTCCTTGTGGCCGGTTCTCCGACGGTGACGCCTCCGACGCCGATAGCTCTTGGGCACGTGCACGCCAATGTAAACGGTGTGATGACCTGCAAAAAGCAAAAGAGCAGATGAACGCTCTGACATTAAACATGCTGACAAATTCAGATTGCTGTGATGCTAATGATGCATGTAAACGTCACAGCTGATTCCCTGAAAATGACAAGACACAATTAAAATCCCTATATAGAAAAATGCAACATTTAGAAAATCATGACATGATCACTGAAAAAAAAACATGACCCTAATCCAATCTTGGCCACTTTTCAATACAGTTAAACAGGGAACATTCTCACATTCTCAAGACAGCGTAAGAGAGCAGGGTTATAGAGGTTGCAGTACACTGTCAAAACAAATATTTGGACAGAAAAAGAAGTAGAACGTAGCAGTGAAAACAGCATAACTGCTTTTTATGCATGTTGCCACAATACAAACAGGACGTGCAGTTTTAAATGTAGTTTGGTGGATTTAAGGGTCAATAATGATAAGCAGACCAGACTGTTGCTAATAACATGCCATTCCTAAGGATGTGGATTTCATGCCAACATGTTATACATCTATTTTCAGAAAGGCTGGTCATATAGCTGAGGTAAGGTATCTGGTTCAGGGCATTTATTATTCACCATCTTAAGTCTGTACTAGTGTAAGAATGATTTTGGGTGGAGTGTCACTTTAATGCTCGTTTTCTATACATACAGCAATGTATATGCCAATGTTCAAAATGGCCACTGTTGTCAACACTTTGTAAGCTCACTACTTTTTTCTTCAGTTTCAGGGTTTAGTTTTAGCATAGTCATACTGTATTTCAAGTATTCTTCCCCTTCTCTCTAATACCTGTATACTTTTGTTTTAACTGTCCGGTTCCCCATAAGTTGCTCCTTCCTAATCAGAGGAAGGCTATAAAAAGCAACCTTTCAGGGTAAACATCAAAAGTCCTGAAACAAAAGGCTCTATGCGATCAGTGTTCAAACGTCGGGTAACAGTGAGCCAAGCACTGCACATGACCCAACCAGGAAGTGGCTGAACCCCTCAACACAACAAACAATGATCTCTCTTAAGGCACAACAGCGTTCATTATTCACTCGTACCACAATGCCTTGTTTTATTAGGGGTCCGTCTAAATTCACTGACACCGACGGTTCAGTATACCAAGCTATTGCTGAGCATCAGAGACGAGGGAGATCTAAAAAGGTTTGAACAGACTCACCTAAAACATGAAGGGACACCGTAAGGCAGAGGCTTTCTGCTTCGTTCGTTCAATTTGTATATGTGGTTTTCAGGTGATTTACAGAGTGAGGTTAAACCAATACACTGAGCAGATATCGGTCTTTTGTTAAATACTGGATATCACACAGCTTGTAGTTTACTTGTATCGTTGATTTAACTGAACTTTTTTCACGAAACTACAGAGAAACAGGTTAAAAACACTGTGACTTGCTTAAAATTTGTTCAAACCTATTTGCAATGTTTAAAATCAGGTAAAGATATAACATACATCTATAACAATAGATATATATGAACAAATATTTGGTGAATTTCTGTAGTCCATCGGTTTGTTTTGGTCACTTTTCACTTCACATGGCACAGAATGAATAAAAGTCAGAAAGAGACAAAAGAACTCTCCAGAAGAAAAACCAGACAAACAGTTTGAGACAGACCCACATCACATCTGCTGCCCACTAGACTTTTGGTTCAACAAAGATGATACCAGTCCCATATCCCATGTTTATGGGATAACATAAAAAACACTAAATCAATCAAGACAGCATTGTCGGCCAAGAAGAAGAAAAACGGACCTCATGTACTCTAGGAAACAAAACTCCAAGCTGTTGAAAGTTTAGTCAGAAGACAACAGCAGATTAAATTGAGGATTGGCTCAGTGAGTAAATGGCATGTTCTAGATGTATTACAATAAACAAATGTCAAGATCATGCTTGAGAAAAAGACGATCTTCAACAGGGATCTTCAACTGGGGGTCCAGGGCCCCTAAGGGGTCCTCAGAGTCAATGCCAATCCAACATATTAGCAAACATAAATCCAACATATTAGCAAATATAAATCCCCACTGCTTACTGGCCTATAGGTAAGGTAGTCACTAAGGCCGTCCACGGATACAGTTAATCCTAAGGATTCACTGTGCCAACATGTTTAACATTAAAACATGATTTATAAAATCATGCCAACAATTATTAGGCTATTTTAATAGCTTGGTATCCTATGCAAAAAAAAAGGTATTTATAAAGGCTTTAGGCCGCCCTACACATTATTGTAGGCCCAGTTTAATATGCAACTTCATTTTACACAATATATGTAGTAGGGGGTCCCTGATCTTTCTCCCTTTCAGTTAAGGGGTCCTTGGCTTAAAAAGCATTGTAGACCCCTGCTCTAAAACATTTACACCATCACCTGAAACTAATACTCACAAAAATGATTAAACAAATTGCTAAAGACATTCTTATCAGCTTGTTGAGGCAGAATGACCCATCTCAACTATTCATTTTAGGGAAACACTACACTTTTAAGGCAGGGCAAACCCACACATAGGGGTTTTCACTTTTAACTGATTACACCTCTGCTCAGGCTGAAGTTGGCCAGAGCTATGCTGTTCCTGGAGCTACTGTATTGCACCACCATTCACAATAGTTGGAATTTGTTTCCAGTTGTGAGCAGCTCGTCCTTTTCCTTTAGGCATTGCATTGTAGTTTTCAGTATGCATATTGACCACTTTTGCATTGTGCCACTTTTCCAGTGTAAACACTAAAACTTGAAAGTATTAATTTGCGACACAGCTCATACAGAAGGCTGCACTCCATCGCTATTTAGTTGTGGCAACGTTCTGCTAGTTATGTATCGGCAAGAGTGAGGAAACCCACTTAAATGGAGCGCAGGTGGCTTATGAGACTGCAGGTTTGATGCTGAAACAATTAGATTTTCCGGTTGCTATGATGAAAACAATTTTAGAGGTGGACAACACTGATGAGGCGATATGAAATATTTAATACAAGGCTTGTATTTCCATAATAAGTCCATCAAATTTGCTGTATTTCTGTGTTCTGCTGTATTGTAGCATACAACCTACTTCAAATATGGGAATGTCAATATTTTGGTATTACTTAGGTTTAAAATAATCAATCTGTTTTTTAGCCAAAACAGATGTATCAAATTATGCAGTCTGATCATCGTCAATATTCATAGCTTACTAATTATTCATTGTTGTAGCTATACATTATATTACAAATTATTTAAAAGGCACCTTTCTCGGCACTCAAGGACACCGTACAGGGATACATAAGACATTTAAAAAGCAGCAAAAAAATATAAATAAAAATAAAAAATAAAACAACAATAGAAACAACAGAAAGAGGCAAAGCAATTGACATCAAATGAAATAGGCAGTTTTAAACAGATGTGTTTTGAGTTGCAATTTGAAATGGGTGAATGAATCAATGTTTCTGAGTTGGGGTGGTAATGAATTCCAGAGACGGGGAGCAGAGCGGCTGAATGCTCTGCTCCCCATGGTGGTGAGACGGGCGGAGGGGACAGACAGGTGTATGGAGGAAGAGGATCTGAGGGAGCGGGAACCTGGAGAAGATCAGACAAATATGGGGGCGAGGTTGTGGATGGCCTTTAATGTAAACAGGAGGACTTTGAATTGGATACGGAACTGGACCAGGAACCAGTGGAGCTGTTGGAGGACAGGAGTGATGAGGTGGATGGAGGGGGTTAGGGTTATGATGCGGGCAGCTGAATTCTGGACCAGTTGAAGTTTATTGAGGGATTTGTGGGGGAGGCCGAAGAGGAGAGAGTGGTCTTTAGATAGATAAGCTAATTAAAGTTGTCTCTCCTTCTTTCCACCGACATTTTAAGCAATATAAACTTAGGCCTTATGTGGAATAACAATAGCTTAACATAAATGCTCAGTATTATTTGGGTTACCTTTTACCTTCACACTGGTTCATTAAGCAACATTAAGAGTCGACCAAAGAGGCAATCTAGCTTAACATACAGAAAGTGGGCATTAGGGCTGGGCGATATGGAGAAAAATCAAATATCAAGAGATTTTTGACCAAATACCTCGATATCGATACCGCAACAATATTATAGTGTTGACTCTTGGTGCTTTAACAAAATATTTACACAAAGACATTTTTGATAAATAATCATCAGTAATGTGGATATAATGACTAAGTGGGTAAAGGCAAATAATAACAGTCTGGTATGTTCAGAAAATGACATAACTTTACTGTAATGCAGCCTTTAAAACCAGGAAAAGACAACACTTATGCCATATTACGATATCTATTCTCATATCACGATATCGATATATTGCCCAGCTCTAGTGGGCATTACAACAAAACCCAGGAGCAGATGGCTGGACGATGACAATAAAAGAGAACATAGACAGACAGAAAGAAATAAAGACCACAGTGCTATTAGGGCTGATAGATGAGCAATAAAGCAGAGCTGAAGACGTTTGCACAGGCGAAACGACAACAAGAAAGGAGGTGAGAGAATGAGAGGAGAGTTAGAAGGAATAAGAAATGTTCGCGTCAAGGAGCTGGAAAGCAAGATTTACACACTGCCAGAGCAGCTTTGTGTAACGACTTCCTCTTCTTTTTTTTGCGTAGAAGAAGAACTTCTTTTGGAGCCGCCTGTAAGCACACACTGAATGAAATTAAATCCTTGTGTTTGCTGGGAGGTTTGTTGAGCTCACTAGATTTCTGAGGAGAGGCAACGCCACCGCCAGTTTCCCGAGTAACCGCGCCTCTTGGACCTGCCCAGACCAGTGGGGAGGATGGCAACACGCCACACAGCACTGACAGCATGCTAATAAAAAAAAAAAAGATATACTGTGGCCGGTTAGCCCAGTTGGTAGCGCAGGCGCACATATGGTCCAGGGTTCGAGTCCGAGCTGTGACGGTTTTCCTGCATGTCTTCCCCCCCTCTCTGAATAAAGGCAGAAATGCGGGCATTTCTGCCTTTATTCGATAGGAAAGCTGAGATATGAAAGGGGAGAGAGGGGGGGGAAGACATGCAGGAAAACCGTCACAGGTCGGACTCGAACCCTGGACCTTCCCCTTATCCCCTGTTGGATAAGGGGAGGAAGAGATGTTGACAGCTTTTTTGTCAGATTAAATGATTACTCTTCCTCTTTACTTCTGACTTAGCTGTAACATGTAATATCTGAAAACTTTAAATTATATCACAGGAATGCAAACATTTAACCTAAGGTCACACCAGATGTGAGTGTTTACATGCATGCGTAACTGAATCGTCTATCTTAAGCTTTAACACCAGCTGTGACGCAGAGTTCAGATACCAAATATTTTGCTTGAGTGAAACCACAGATTAATCAGTGTCAGATAAAGATAATTGAGGCCAATGGACCAATGCTCCTCTTCCAGACTTGTATCTCGACGTAGAATATAAGAAACGTCAATCTACCATATCTCGTTTTGTTCTCTTTATCAGTCTTTGAGTCAGGCTGCCGGCTCTGAGCGAGCAGCGGGGAGGACACCGAGCTCTGTGGAGACTCCAAAAAAAGAGATTTAGCCAGCTGACGAGGACAAATACAGACACAGCTGAGATGCTAAACAGAAGTTAGAGAATCTGAAGCAGGGTTCAAGCTGAGGTGACACCTGACAAAATGTCGACCTCCAACTTGAGGGACACTCTGTTAAATGTATTTTAATCTTGTATACTAAGTTACTTTAAGGATCATGCCAGTGGTTTTGCATGTTTTAGCCCATTTACTACAAATAAAGTGTACCTTACATAAAGGTTAACAAATTATGACCCTATAGGCCCTATACAGCCATTGTTTAATATAAATTTCTATATAATGCAAAAATTAGTTAGCAGGCCTTTCAAGCCTTCTTAAAAAGTGCAATCTATCCCATCAACTCAGCATTATTTTTTGTCTAAGTTGCATTACCGCTGCATGGTAATACAGCTTGATTTGATAAGTTTGATCTGTATTACCATGCACTGATAATGTAACTACAATAAAATAACATAGACTTGATGTTCACTATGATGGATTACATTACTCATGTTTTAAGATACTTAGAGATTAATATTGTACAGAATGTAATGGAAACCAATGGTTGTCTCTGTGTGTGTGTGTGTATGTATGTATGTATGTATGTATGTATGTATGTATGTATGTATGTATGTATGTATGTATGTATGTATGTATGTGTATGGGTTTGTTTAACTATATTTGTGGGGGCCAAAAACCGGGAGTCCAGTATACTTGTGGGGTCACGACAGCTTTGTGGGGCCAAAATGCTGGACAGTCACAAGTTTAAAGGGCTGTTTGAGGGCTAAGACTTGGTTGTAGGATTAGGGATAGAATTAATTTATGGTTAGGGTGAGGGTAAGGGTTAACGTTAGGCATTTTAGTTGTGATGGTTAAGATTAGGGTAAGGGGCTAAGGAATGCATTATGACAATGACGGGACCCCACAAAGATAGTGCCACAAACCTGTGTGTGTGTGTATATATATTAAAAAGAAGTATATATATATATATATATATATATATATATATATATATATATATATATATATATATATATATATATATATATATATATATATATATATATACACACACACAACTTGGGAGCAAAATGTGCTCCTTGGGGAAAAAAGTGACCATAAAGCCTTGTTCATGCTATTTTAAAACAACTGGAACTTGGGGTCAAGTGTTGTCGTATCTGGCCATATATATATATATATATATATATATATATATATATATATATATATATATATATATATATATATATATATATATATATATATATATATATATATATATATATATATACATACATACATACATACATACATACATACATACATACATACATACATACATATATATATATATATATATATATATATATCTTGTGTTGTTCTTTCACATAACTAAGACTAATAGAAGTGTAAAAAATAGTCTGCATCAACTTATTCTAAGGGAAATACATGAGGGGCTTGCAGATATATTCTTTATCTATTCTATTTCACAAGAAGACACTCAATACAAGACACTTAAGCAAATTGGACCATTTTCTTCCACCATTTCTCTTTGTTGTCCTATAGGTCTTTGAGGGGATTAGTGAGGTAAACACAGGTGTCATGCTGCGTGTTCTATATCTCATCTCATGCCAGCTGGCTAAACAGGGGAGCGTCACAGTATACGTGCAAGAAGTGCGTAAAGTTTGGCAGTCTCTAAATGGCTAAATTAGATCCTTCCTGTTTCTCTCAATGAGTGCCCTTGCTTTGAAAAAAAAATAATTCAGAGAAACTTGAGTTGTTTAAGAAAAAGAAAAAAAATATCTTGGATTTAAAAGTCTAAAAACATGAATGAGCGTTTAGTTTTAGGTAGCATAGTTTTTGTGACTCAAAATAGAGATTCTGTGACTTCTGAGGAACTTTTGTTCTTAAAGAAGTTAAATCTTAGAGAAATATTTATAAACACACCATGTTTGACGTTTCTTGCCATTTGTGTTTCTCCCCTGCTTGGCGGTCTACATCACATGGCAGGTAAAATAAGACTCTTTTTTTTTTTTTTTTTTTTTTTTTTTTTAAACACATGCAGAGAAATTAAATAACGTGTACAGGAACAGGTAAACTTACCCTCTACCTCCTCCTCGTCACAGATGTGCTTGACTAAGGATGCCCCCCGGTCCAGCACCGCCTCATCCTCCATCCTGTAGTAGTAAAAGAGGAAGAAAGATTGCTCACACTTATCCTCCAGAGACAACGTGGAGCCATAGCGCTTCGGCTCGTCCACCTGCAGTAAATTCGGACTAGGGCTCAGTCTGGTGCTGCTGGTTGCACTCATCTCCACCCATTAAAGACCCATTGACAGAAACGCTATGCGACTACTTGGAGCTCTGAGCTAGCTAACTGTAAGATCTGCTTTTCTGTAAGTAAACTACCCTCAAATATGGGAATGTGTGTTGTCCTTGAGGGCAAAGTGAGCAGCTGACAGATACGATTTAATCTGGTTTGGGGGGGAAAGAGGACAGGAAGCGTCTGCTAATTAAGCGTGATGACCAGAGTGACAGGTGCTGGTCATGCCCAAAAAAAAACCGCAGACTGACTGAGACTTGAACCCATAGAGATCTGGATCCACCTCTGTCCACAGTTCACCTGTTAAGACACTGAATCTAGGTGTTGTGTTATATTATTGGGGGGGGAACATCTGAAAAAGTATCAGTTATTGTTGTGTCTAATCAGTCACACGCCCACACACACTACAAAGCCTCTCCATCTGGTCGGTAATGCCTGTCAACCCCCATCTCCACCACCCTCCAGAGAGAGAAACAAGTGGGGCATCACATGTCTGTCTACTCATCCACCCTTACAGGATTACGCCGGCTTTACTTAAGTGACAACACACTCAGAAGCCTGCAACAGGGTGGTGTGTCGGACCCCCTCCGCTGCTCTCCAAGACGACTCCACACGCTTCAACCCTCACTTCAAACAAACCGTACTGTTTCCCAACAAACACTGATGTGAAAAATGATTGAAAAACGTTTCTTTCAGGCTGGCGCTCTAGCTGAAAGGACGTTTTGCTTGTTTGGTTTTGTGGTGGGGGCAATACAGTATGCACTCTCAAACAGAAAGAAGAAATCACTGCAGTCTTTTACACAAACAGCTAATTTACATATTTGCATATTAAACTTTGTCAGGATGAACAGTGTTAACAGTGTTAGCAGTGCTATGGTATCGAAGCGTAAAACACATTTAAATACATTTGATATGATCATTTTCAGTAATGTTCTACAACTCAACTTAGTTCATTCTAGGTCAAAGTGGACTGGACAGCATGGGCTAAGTAAAATAGCAGGGGGGATACCCTGGACACCTGAGGTCTTACAGGTCAAAGGTCAGCTGCCAGCTGGTCGGGATTCAGCGTCCTGCTCACGAGAAGACATTCACTGCTCACTGAATCATGCCGTATAATCTTCATATCACAGATACTTATAGATTAAGTTGATCAGTGTCTTGTTTTGTTACAGAGATAGAACAGAAAGGAAAGTATGTCTGCAACAATCCTACCACTGCCAAATCACCAGTGTTATTATTATTATTATTTCAGCTCTGAGAAAAATTGACTGATGATGTGTGGACAAACAACTCTCCAATCAATACTGGAACACATCCTGTGTTTAGATGTTATAGCTATTGAGCTCACAAACTACAATTATTCTAGAAATAAAAAGCGGTTTAAAAGGTTTTTTTGGTCATTTTCAGAACACACTGACACTGCCAGTACTTTGTAGCGGGTTATTACTGTGACTGTAGTAAGTATTTTTCACTTAAATTGTACTTAAATACAGTACCCACTTTCTAGTCTTTCATAAAAAGGTTTTAAAAAAAAAAGGCAAAATACATTAAAATGCCACCTTTAGATTCTGTAGAGTTTTGGTTCCTACTGAATTTAATTTGAACTCAAATCCAGATACAGTAGACTGATTGATTACTCAAGAGCATTTCAAGAAAGCAACTTATCAAGCTTTAACTTTCATGTATAACTCTGGGTCAACTAGTTTCAAAACAACACCATGATTTGACCACTTCAAGCTGAGGTCTTTAATTTCTGGACTTCACCAGCTTTCCTACCATTACTGGCCTTCCTACTTCCTCCATTGCCACCTATGGAACAATCATGGGTATAACAGGCCAAACTCCATTCTGCCTGAGACGACCACCCACACACCTGCACCCAAGTTTTATTACTACACTGCACTTGACACGTTGTCAGAGAAGGAGAGGTCAACATGTTTTAGTGTACTTATTCAGCAAGAAAAGGTTTATGCATTGCATATGATGTGGGACTAAAAGTACAAAAGCACTGTCATTGTTGCATATAAACATGTTGTGATGTTAAATTTGCATTCCAAGAATCACTTTGTGATAAAAAAAATAAATAAATTCCAGTCCATTTCTACATGAGAACTTGATTTCCTACATTTCTGCACAGCAGACAATTTACAACACATCTTTTCCAACTTGCTTCTACCTGCAGATTGTTAAGTTTCCCTGGATGAGGATCAGGTGCACCTTTTGAACTCTTTTGTGGTTTTAATATCTTACCAACATGATAAGCTTTGGCTTTAAAGATTATATTGTAATCAACAAAGAGAATATAAGTAAGGGAAATAATGGACTATTCATAGAATTTTAAATTACAAAATGAAATATGAGATGCAATAAGTGAATGACAGATTATTCTACCCTTATTTTAATAATTTGTGCAAGCAATGGCTTTAACACAAAAGCAGCACATTAGGCAATGGGACTACAAACTACAAACATTTTCATGTTGCAAAATCTTTGAATGCTTGTATACTATGCATGCTGCTGATATTGGCTTGTACTTTGAGGCACAAAACATCAATTCAGAAATATATTTTATACCAAAAGGTGATTTTTATGTTCAACAATCTTTATGACCTTAATTTACTTCTGCTTCTATCTATAAATCAGGCAAAAGTGCATTTTGTTTCAATATCGACGATACAATATTACTTGTTTAGGATTTGTGACTGACCTTGACGTTTGGATGTTTGCTTTGGATTTGTTCTGATGTAGAAAAACGTTTTTTGGTTTCACCTCTGCGTTTTATGTTTTAGATCACTAAAACACTTTCTACTATCAAAATCCCTTACAGCTGCACAGGTCATTTGTTCATTTACCAGGAATTAGAAGAAAAAGGATGGCAAGGTGGATTTTTCCCTTTAATCAATATACATATGGATTATCATGAGCTAACCCTTAAAAGAACCGTATAACAAGCTGTTGCAAGCAATCAAAACTTGACATGCTGTTACTTTGCACTCTTAATTGTATATAAGCTATCTGTCTTTCACGTCACATTTAACGTATCAGTCTCCCTGTCCTTGTAGGGCATGCAGTAATCTGCATGTAGCCTAAATTACTATCTGTTTGGAGAGGTGAGTGTGTTCTCTGCACCCGAGCTGATGCAAATGTCTACTGTGTGTCCAAATCATGGAAACATCAAAAAGCCTGAAGCCATCCGGATTGTGTTATGGTATACTGTAGTCATTGCATGCTATATGAATAAATGTGTCCGGGTCATGTAATCCAATTGAGTTTGCAAAGTCAAATCCCTCATGCAATGAAGGCAGAATGTCATCAGATATCAGATTTCCCTGGACCTAAAAGGGTTTCTCCTCAAAATAAAAGGATAGTTTTTGTTAAATGATAGCCACGCCGGGCTTTCGTCTGACAGCAGATTTCACTGTGCATGATGTACAAATTCAAAGCTTCGGTAACTGTCACACAAACCACACCAACAGTTTCCACTGCTTAGCCGAGACTACACAGGTTCCAGATGATTGAACAAATTCAAAATCTTGCTGGTGCGTTTCTTTCGAATCAGCGGGGCCAACATTTTTGTGATGGCTTTCTGACAGCAACCCAAAAAAACAGCAAAGTCACACTGCTAATGCAGTGTCACCTGGGCCACTGATTGCCCTCAAGTTAAAAGATCTATTGACTAGCTTGGTAGTGGACACGTAGATAAATCGATAAAGCCTGTTTTCCTCGAAGATCCAATACTGTAGTCATGCTTCCAAATAACAACTGTGATTGTGCAGCATAAGAGAAACAAAGGTGGTGTGTTTAGGGTCCCTCTAGTCAACACCCAAGATATGATTTCAATTTGGTAAGCACTTGAAATACAGCAAAGTCAGCTAAAGCCCATCCTGTCTGAAAGCAGTATTTGAAGACTTAAGTGTCACCTTCTTGGCAGTCAGCACACGTACATAACGTGTCAGCCTTATTACGAACCACTTGTTCCAGAAGTGCACCTGATTTGTTTAATTAAAAAAAAAAAAATGTATTTAAGGTCAAGTAGAGCTGCGTAGAGTGAAAAGCACTCCTGTTAAGCTTGTTGAAGTCACTTACTTCTTGCTGCTGCTCATCTCAGGTTGCGTGTGATAAATCTCCTTAGTGAATGTGCTGAACAGAGCAGGATCCCCGGAGTGGCTGCGGATGCTTGACCTGACAAAGTAACACATGGAGGGGTCATTTTTCTGCTCTCTGGGGACTCAACGCACACTCACTGAGACATTCACAACCAAAGTGCTTGACTAAAAGGAACGTTTCTTAAGCGACAAGGACACGATGAAGAATATCTGAAGGATATGATGCGGCACAGGTGTCACAGTAAGTGTTATTATGGGTCTGCTGTTGGTGCGAAAACTATTGATTTGATTTAAAAACACAATACAGCAAATTGATCACAGGAGTGCCACAGGCAGAAGTAAAATACAACAAATAGAATACAAACGCTCTCTAAGCACTTCTGCAAGTACTGTAATAATCCTGTGATCAATTCCAGCCTCCAGGACACTTTATTGAAGAACAGCAGACTTTATAACGCGATGCACATTGCTTTGGTTCCTATTAGTAACAGCACAGGAGTTTGAAACAGCAATATAAACCATGCTAACTGGCCAAACTAACCGCTTAACCAAAACACAACACACACTACCGCAGCGCATTTACGCACAAAACGTCCTTTAATCGAGTGATAAATGTTTCAGTAAAACTATAGACCACGCAGATAGCACTCGAAATACATTAAAAGGTGAAATAAAGCAAGACAAAGTTGCCCAAGTCCTGAAGGCACCGTTAACACGCTGCAGGAATATTATAATGGTTTATGTTCGAGACTCTTCACACATTGCACACCAGGCCTGATGTGATTTGTTTTCAGTTCACTTCAAGGTGGAAGAAGAGTGAAGGACTTACCGCTGTAGTTTTGATCTTTGGCTCTGTGTTTGGCTCTTGTTGTCACCCTAGGGGTGGCATGCAGGTAAAGAAGTCTACTTCCACAGCTCGGGTAAGTTTGTATGAGGCACAGTGTGGCAACTGCGCTCAGCATGCTGCCGCCGCCTCTATCTGCTGGACCGTCCTTCTGTCAACGCCACTCCTCCGGTGGGAGGTCAAACTGCTCCACTGCTGCACCCCCCCCCCCACACACACACACACACACACACACACACACACACATACGCACGCACGCGCAAACACACACACACAATTGAACCAAGTCATTGTACTATGCCAGCCAGAGTCGATGCTTGAACACACACAGTTCAACATTAAGTCAGCGATCTGTGGACGTTTTCTTTTTCTTTTTTTTAAATATACTCAATAAGAACCTATTTGTAGTTTTTGTAAATGTAAAAGCATTAACAAAAAATAGCAGGTGAATACAATAATAATAAGCATCTCTCTAGATTTGTATTGCAGGATTACCGCAGTCTCTTTTTATGAGACACTTGCTGGGACTGTTTATTTTTTTCAGCTGTGAATTATGTATTTTGAATCTACAGCGCCATCTGTTGGAGGCAACACGGCAAGATTAGCTGTCAGTAGGCCTACCTTCATACCATAAATACAAAACCATTATGGGCCATTTATATCATCTAAGATTAGCTGTCAGTACCTTTTATACCATGAATTGTAGACCCAATATGGGCCATTTATATCATCTGGTGCAACAGCAACTATCAGAAAATAAGTTATTTAGATAGATGATAATTCTTCAATTTGTATTCAAGGCAAACCGTAAGAATTAAAAAAAACGGAGAATTGTTTTCATGTGTAACGTTAAGTCCGATATCAGATCATAAATACTTTTATCAATATTCAAAAGACGATCTATTGACATATTTTACACCCCAAATATACAAGTGCTTAAGCAAAGCTATGAGACTTTTGTTTTGTCCATTATGTTCCATTTTTATTTTCTTTATGGGATTACACATGGTTTGGGGATTTCTTCAGTCCAAGGCTCAAATTATGCCCAAGCTTTCTGACTTTCTATAATAGGATTTCGAATAGTGTTACATAAAGCTTCTGTGGCTCTGTTTATTCTTACGAGACGTTAAAAAGAAAGAACTGTAGGCAGTTCGTTGTCTATCTTGGTCTGGAACATCTCAGGGTCAAACTTTCAAAGAAATGTAATGCACCTGACCTTTGGACCTTTGCTTAGTGTTCTTATGTTTCCATCCCTGCCAGATTTTGGACGAAATCCCATACTTAAACTGCAAACTCTTCAGAAACTAAGAAAACCAGCCATGCTCTTCCCTTAGAGATTACCCATCTATAACAGGTTCAAGGTAACAAAAGGCCACTCATTAACTAATGTCTCAAGTTTTAGGCAAAGTTAATATAACAGTTACTGCAAAACAGAAACCAATACACGACAGTTACGATATATTCAACATGACATACATACCTAGCTGTATTACATACTTGTCACAACAAAATATAAACATTAGCTACTAGGTTGTCAAGGTTTACCAGTATGTGACTAACCACAGGTTAAACCAATCCTACCTGAGTTTTTTTAATTTATATTTTTCCCACAAGGAAGGGGGTTGCTAAGGAAAGTTAAATGTAGCTAGCTAACTTTCCAGCAGAGACGTTGAATGGTTGAATCCCTGTTGTTTGAACGTCCATTCAAGGCGTCCAGTCATAGCTAGCTAGCTACATCCTTGGTGCTCCTGCTGGACGTCCCATTGTTACAGTTTACTTATTATTTTTTCAGTGATATGACTTAAACCCATAGACAGTAGCTTAAACCCACGGAAGTATTAAACGCTTAGGATGTAGCTAGCTAGCTAGCTAACGTTAAGGAAATTTTACGTCCGCCATTTTCAATTTGCATATTTTAATAGCTTAGCAGCTAACTGTTAAAACATACCTGCTGTTATTCTCCATAAGATTAATGCCACTGCTCTTTCTATAGTAAGTCAGCTAACGTTATTAGGAAAAGGACACTAGCCCTGCATACTTCCTTTAACTTACCAGCCATCAAATAGTAAACAGATGTGTTAACTTTACTGCAAGTTAGCAATGCTATATTTTCGCTAAGCTAGCCAGTGCATTAATTAATTTCCCGACACCATTGACTGACTGTGGTGAAATAAAATAACGTGAGCTAGTAACGTTACCGACAGTTTTTGAAGTAAAGTAACACGATTATAAATTGTCATATTTATAATAAAAAATACCGCACTTTGGTGGCGGTTGTAACGGTTGACGCATGCCTACTTTAATAATGTGTGTCTATCATCGCCTGACAAAAGTAAAGCCACTGCGTAAGTGCCTTAAACTTGCTGTATTTCAAAAAACAGCATGGATGATAGACAATCTATGATTATTTTTCGTTTTCAGCAGGGTATAACTCTATTATTATAAAACAATAAAATGTTTGGCTCTGATAAACCCATTGAGCCCAGGTGTAGGCTGAAAACAGCTGCTTGCTGACATTGGCAAGACATACAATAAATGAGGTAACATTAAAATAATGATCTTAAAGGGGCCAAGCTCTATAGAGCTACAGAGAGGCGATAACTCTTTGGTTTCGTCACTATAACGCCTTTACATATAGCATAGACTGTTAATATTACTGTCTATGGCATATACATTTGATCCTGTTAATATTATTATATAATAATGATCAAATAATGATTAGTGAAGCTTCAAAGGAATGTTTGATTGTTTGTAATCGGGCTGGGCTATTATGATATGATTGTTTATTGATTTCACTGCAATTCCGGGCAGCTTTTTGAACGTCACCACACTAACTTTGATTCCTGTGTAACATTTTACATATGTAATACATACACTGTTTTACTATACCCTGCGAGTGAGTTAGAAGAGTAGAAATGACAGACTGGGATTGGGTAGGGTATAGAGGAACGAAACTCTCTTATATGCACTATGCATTTTTATTGTATGCTTTAATTGGGTTTTTCTGTAACGAATATTTTATATACAGATTAATAATTGTAATTTTACTCTCACTGTTCTAAAAAAAATAATGAATGAGCACTGACTTGATTAACTCACTGTCTGTACAATACTCTGTAGCTCAATAAAAAAATATAAAAAAATATTAATAACTGGAAGTAACATTTAACTTGTATCAAAATCAAATTTAAACACTAGCCTATTTGCTCGGGTTGTCAAATGTTCCAGGTGTCATGTAGGCCTATAAGACACGCACCGATACCTGATTGAAGTTATAGGGCTATTGCCACAACATAGCCTGGAGTCAATTTGTTGTTAAGAGACATCAGCTGTCTGCACCTTCTAACCAGAGACTGATTTGGTATCTGCTTAATTTTAAAATGAGTTTCAAAAGTCCTGTATTCAAAGTATTTTACACATGTGCTTCAAAACACATTAGTACCTATCTGATGGGAAATTCACTAAAATATATTTAATTTGGTTATTTCACACAGATACCACTGAGATGAAGCCTTTATTTTCTATTAATAATGTTTATGTTTTATATTTATTTTTCTACATTTCTACATTGTACACATTGGGACATTTCGGTAAATCATTCCTTATTTTTAAAGATATAAAGACCCAACATTGCAAACATTTGGTTGTCATTATCATTTACGTTAAACAGAATTTGAGCATAGATCAAAGATTACTATGATTAATTTGTATGTATGATTATTAAAGTGAATATTATATTTATGAAGTGTGCGGTTATTTGTTATCTTTGGCGCCATGTCTGGTTTCACTGCAGCATCTGTAGTCTTTGTGTCGTATATGCCATTTGGGCAGAGCACATTTATATGCTTGACAAACACTACACAATTAAACAGTCATGTATACAAGAGACCATTTTAACATTTGTTAGACAAGAGCTCCTTTCTGACAACGACAATTTTAAGATAAACAACACTTTTATTTGTACGTGCCATAGTCAAAAGTAAGAGATTGCTTTTGTGCTTTTATCTTCACTATACTTGAATTTTGCCCAAGTTAAAATTTGATCTCAAAACAAGGTTTCATGTTTTTATTCATAACACAAAATATTGTTACGGCTAACATCAGTACGACATATCTGAGACAAGTTAGTGTGAGAAGGGATTGTCCCTCATACATGAGTGTATAATGCAAAACAGCTGCTGTTATACACATTTACATCCAAAGCATGTCAGCATTTCTATGTTTACCACCATGTACGATAGGTTTTATTTGTGTAAAAAAAAGACAGCAAAGTTGAGAGAGATGGGAAGACCGAATAACATAATGGACCTGATACTCCTTCAGTTCAAAGTTCCCAAGCCTTATTTCAAATTCAGTTTAGAACAACAAAGTTTTGACTTTAGGGAGGATTTGAAAAGTATTTACATCGGCTTGTTGGCCCTTTGTAGTTTGAAATGTGTTCCATGTGACTATCTGATGCTGTTTTGATCCCTGTTGTCTTTCCACAGGGTTTTATTTTGTGCCAGCTCATGCCTTTGATGTAAAATTGTTCCGGGAAACGTACTTCTACCTCCACCTTTTCTCTGAAATTCCTCCAACCACATAATGACATTAAAATGGGGCAAATTGTATAAGATTTTATATCCCCGTCCCAGTTAGTCAGTTAATTAACAGTGGCAATAGTTATCAGAAACAGTACGATACAACTTTATTATCAGTTTACACTGAAATTCATTGTGCGTTCCCAAGCAGCTTTGCTAAAAAAAAAAAAGAAAAGTACACACTAGTTAGACAACAATTACACATATAGTACAAAAGATGAAAATACATCAAAAGCCATGACAAAGAAACATGTTTCATGATATATCGGATCCAGATCTTAATTTGCAGCACACTGATTTTGGTTTAGCAACAGGATAGACTGATGTATGAAGTTCTTGGGCCTTTTGTGTCTAAACGAAGGGACTCTAAATCGCCTATTAGAAGGCAAAAGTTGGTATTCATTATTCATAGTTTAAAACATGCATGGAGTTAGAAGAGATGCTGTTAGCACGCCTGAGCATGTTCTTTTTGTGGGTTGTTTGAAAGTTTGAGTTGATTATATAATTTAGTTTTAAGTTTTGCAGATATGCTGCTGAGCCAGGCTGTGCTGCAGTACAGCATGACACTCTGAATTAAAAAACAGAGAGATAATCTGGCAGCTGGTTCCAAAGGATCTAAGCCTAGGAGAACATAAAGGCACTGCTGTGTCTAATTGTAGTGATATTGCTATTTTGGATAACATTTTTAAAAGGACCAACCTATTTTTTAACTTAACTTATTCTAAGATGTATCATCAATTGCATTGAACATTGCCCTTTAGTCACACCTTCAATCACATCATTGCAAAGAGTAACCTAAAATGTTATTGTTGCCATCAAAAGTTGATCAAAAGTTCAATCCTTCCACATATCTTTATTTTTCCTCATGTTAACTGATCACACCAGTAAAGATGTAAAAAAGAAGGAAAAGGAAGATATACCAAAGCCATGAGGCTCTCCTTTGTTGCTGTGAGTCTGTTCTGTCTCTTTTTAGTTGTGAAGAAGCTGTTGAGCTAGTTTTCAAAATGCCAGTGTTTATTAATGTGAACTGTCCCCTACACATTAATGAATAATCAATAAACCACGACAGTTATTGCCAATAAACCACTGTTAACTGGTAACCGAGATCACAAATAAACACATGCATTGTTTGGTTCCAGTAGCTCAGATTATGGAACATTACAACATCTCTTACAATACTTATGCAGATGACACATAACTTTATATTTCAGTCTCACCACATGACTACAGTCCCTAACTTTCATTGAGTAAGTGCATTTATGAAATCAATGAGTGGAAGTGCCAGAATTTAATCCAGCTCAATGCAGATAAGACAGAAGTGACTGTTTTTGTGCTCACCTTAACTCCATGTCATTAAAAGCTACAAATCAAGCCAGGAATCTTAGTGTAATTATTGACTCAGACCTGAATTTCAACAACCACTTAAAAGCTATTACTATATATAAATCTGCCTATCACCACCTGAAAAATACAGCTAGAAGTATTTCTTTTTTGTTTAAACAAGACACAGAAAACAAAAAAACAAACAAAAAAAAATCCGTCAGGCAGCTGCAGCTGATCCAGAATGCTGCCGCCAGAGTCCTTACAAACACCAGGAAATCGGACCATATTACATCGGTCCTTAAATCCCCACACTGGCTTGAGTGATCTATGAGTTATAGGGTAGATTTTAAAATGTTGTTATTGGTCTAAAAGCACTGAATGTTCATGGACCAAAATACATGCTGGATTTGTTCCCTATCAAGCATCCAGACCCCTCAGGTCTTCGTGGACAGGTCTGTTGTGTGTTCCCAGAACTAGGACCAAACACTGTGAAGCGGAATTTAGTTATTATGCTCCTCACCTGTGGAACAAATTCCCTGAAAATCTGAGGTCTGCTCAAACGGTTAGCTCATTTAAATCAGGGTTGAAACTTTATTGTTCACTGCAGCTTTCTTAAATTTGATACATTGTTTTTCCTAACTATTTATCATTGACCTTAAATGTACTGGCTTAATTTAATGATTTGGATGTTTATTTTATTATTGATTTTAATATCTATTTTATTATAATGTTTCAAAAAATGTTACTTCTCTTGTTGCAATTGTGATTTGTTTCTTGAATGTACTTTTATTGTTTATGTTTACAATGTTTCTATGCCTCTGTAAAGCACTTTGAGTTGCCTTGTGTATGAATTGTGCTATACAAATAAACTTGCCTTGCCTTACATTAGACTGCCTACAACTGCTGACCTCTATGACCTCTTTCTGACATGCTGGCCATCATCTCTCTATTCAGACAAAATGTGTTCCAATATTTGCTTTTCTAGTTGGCTATAACACAAATGCCTTGACCTAAAATCGGTAAATTACGGGTCCTAGGCAACAACTTTGAAAAGAACTTTCTAGAGATTATGTGACAGATAATCATCACTAAACCCTGAAATAAAACCAAACAGGAGACCAGAAGTCAGGCAGAGGAAATGGAGATGGATTGTGCAAAAGCAGGACATAAACATATATGACAACACAAATGCTGAATTAATATCCACAGTGAGGAAAAACAGGGACGCCTGAAGGAAAACTAAAAAAAACAAAGAATTCCATGAATTTCAGAAAAGTACAGGGTCTGGTCATCATGCAACTTGGTACCATAGGTCCTGAAAGCACTACTGTCCGGATCAGTTATAAATACATTGTTTAGACTAGTAAGGGGAAACGTGGCATGTTTTAATGTGTACATTAGCTGTTGGGCAGATGTTTTCATACAGATGTGAAGTTTCAGTGTAGAGTAAGTTATGTAGCAGAGGTCTGTAAGAATAAACAAAAATGCCTCTTCTGCGCCTCCTGCTGTGACCTGTAGTGACTTGATGCCATTGGGCTCAACTTTGACTGACTGTGCTATAAAAAAATAAAAATAAAAACATTGGGAACTATTCAGGCCATAGGCTATATTCCAGGAATCATAATTTATGTTATTCATATTACTGCCAACTTCTGCAAAAAAAAAACTGCTAATGTATGTTTTATTTTTATAAATCACATAATATAAATAACAAGCTGACTTTAGTCAGCTGTTTATTTTGGGCTTTCACCTAAATGCTAACCTCAGCATGCTAACACATCATATTGACAATGCTAACATGCTGATGTTTAGCAGGTGTCATGTTTACCATACCATCTTAGTCTAGTGTGATAGCCTGCCAGAAAAATGTCTATGGAGAAAGAAAGCACATAGTCAAATGTATAATATATTATAATTTGTAGTAAAATGTTAATATAGTAGTCAAATGTTTATATAGTTGTCAAATGTTTATAAAGCCTAGTAGACCTAGTTTATACTGTAGTCAAATGTTTAAAAAGTCAAGCAGCCGGAGTCAAATTTCATGTAGGCTATGTGTTCACGCTTACTTGGCCATTAAAGCAGATTCTGATTCTGATTTATTTACATTAGCCCTGCATCTCCTCCTGCTGGCCATTTTGGGTAGTACATGTGTGAAAGAGGAGACTACTAAGGGAGGAATAAATGGTCGCAATAATGTTTCATAGGTCCACACTTAACAATGACCAGCAACTTTAATTGAATTCTTATTAAATCCTGCACATGACTTAGGCTAATAAGTTTGTTGGATCCTAACTTGGTATCTAAACTGAATTGTTTAATCCTGGTCACCATGAACATCTATCTATCTATCTATCTATCTATCTATCTATCTATCTATCTATCTATCTATCTATCTATCTATCTATCTATCGATCTATCTATCTATCTACACATTCATAAATATGAGTAGCCTACAAGTTGCCAAAAAGTAAGTTGTATGTGTCATACAAATTATCTCCGTAAAATGTAATTTATTGTTTTCTCAATGTTTAAATTGTCCTGTTAACACAGAAATATATAAATAATTAATCAGAGAGTCTTAGGAACAGGAGATCAACATCCCAACATCTCCGGCGTATATCGCAATGAATCATGGGAGCATCCAGGCGTTCAGTCATTGATCTGCTACTAGTGACTCATCTTCCCTGATATGCATAATCTCTGGTCATGTGAACGGATTGCTGGACCGCTGACACAGCGCGCAAACTCTCGCGAAATTAGCAACAGATATGACCAAAATGCTAATGCAAAGCTATTTCCGGGTCAGGATGAGGCTGTGGAGGACAGGACGAAAGGCGGAGTGATTACTGGAGAGATTTTGCTGTTAAACTGATCAGCCCATCGATTGTTTTGCTTTCCTAACCACGGCGGTGCATGGCCGCAGTAACGTTAGCTAACCGCACCTAGCTGACTGACAGCCCCCTCGCTTGGTCACATGAAGTTAATTTAACCCAGTGGAAGGATGGCGGAGCGGGACATGTCGCCGGGAGAGCTACCTCTGCATTCATCTCCAGAGGTTTCCGAAAGTTCTGCGAGAAAACATTCTTCAGATGAAAACGGACACGTTGATAGTCCAGATGACACTCTCTCTCCGACTTCGGTGATTTACTTCAAGGAGGCTTTAAACTCAAACTTGAGATTTGGGAAGGCTGGGTCGCTGTCACCTACTCCGGTTCGACAGTTTGACTTCAGGATTGAAAGAATCGACTCAAAGCGCAGAAGTAAGTGCTAACGAACTATTTAAAAGTACAGATATTTACCCCAACCAGCTAGCTAGCTAACATCACCCTCCTTACTAATCTAGTAAGAATACCAACTGTAACGTTACCTGCAGTTAGCGTTGTTTACGTTAGCTAACTTTTGGCTGTCCATAAACAAACAAAGTTCCTACCTCCTTAAAACTGACAATAACACATTTAGCTAGTTAACATTAGAAAGGCGATAAACGCTTTAAATCAATAATCTAGGGGGCGTGTCAATCAGCAAACCTATCTGATGTCAACAATGTGGGTAAACTTCAAATAGTTGTTTTGTGAGAATTCCTGTGTATTGAACGTCCTGTGTGTCATGTGCTGTTTTGGTTTTGACAGACTCGGTTAATTGCTTTGTAACGCCACTGCAGGTTGCTATGGTATACATGTAGGCTACTGGTGGATTGGTCATACTGTATATAGCTAGCTAGCTGTCCGTGATAAATGTTTGTCACCCACATTTCACAATAACTAACCAAACATTTGCAGTTTTTAACGTTCCATTGCTTCTACAGTTTCATTGCTTTGTCTATCTAAGTAAAAGTGAAGTAAGCTAACCACATGTGTAGGAGGTCAGTAGTGAGCCGTCAGCGTTACACCAAAGCATTGAGTGGCCTACTGTCAATGATATTACAATATGAAACTAAAATATGTTCTGGGATTTGGGTCAAACTTAGGGCTGTCTCTGCTTATTTAACTGATCGACTATAACTAGTCACTTGGTTTTTGGTTGAGTAAGGTTTAGTTTTTTATTAGTCATTTACTCCAATTTTGTCATTTAGGCAATTTTTTTTACATGGAGTAATTTTGGTACTGATAAGATGAGTAAATTAATAATTGTGACGGTCACGAAAAAAAGTAATTTATCAAGCAAACATGCTTACCATTTGTTGGTGCTGGCTCCTCAAATGTGGGTTTTGCTGCTTTTCTCTGTTTTATATCATTGTGAACTGAATATACTTGACGTTTTAGGCTGTTGCTAAAGCAAACCATGCAGTTTGAATATGTCAACTTTGGCTTTTTGAGAATAGTAATATTAATAGGAATAGAACAGTAATTGAGAAAAAAAAACTAAACAAATTGATACTGAATTTTTGAGGCCAATACTACAACGATATTAGGGAGTTAAAAAAAATCTGATAATGATATATGGACAAATAGGCATTTTGTTAAACCTATTAACAACAATTTTGACAAATTTGACTTAGATTTATTTTTTAAAGACTAATACAGTTTTACAGTACAACTTGTTAAGGCTCTCTGATTGACAAACGATGCAATGTTGACACGGTTTATAAATGACCTAAAACATATCTTGCAATTTCTTGTTACTCGTTGGTCAAAAGATACCAATATGTCTTCTCATATTGCCCAATAAACAACTTATATGGGCCAGTATATTGGCTTTGTCTTAGTCTGCTGATAATCGATAATGAAAATGATTGATCGCTACAAAGAAACAGGACACATGGGGAGAGAATAAAGTGGTGACTTGCAACAAAGGTTCCCAGCTTGAACCAGAGATGTTGCAGTTACATGATCAGTGTATTGGCAACAGGGATGCCCCTGAACTGGTCTTTTATAAGTATTACATTTCAAGAAATCTTTAGTATTATTCTGTGACAGAACATTACAGATGGAATATGTTGACCTACAGTAATTCTTTTCTTAAAACAGCTAATGAATTAGTTGGAAAAAAAATCCTATAATTATCTCTTAGATAATGTAAGTCCTAATAAGACCTTTTATACTGCACTTTTATAAACATTTATATAATAAGTGATTTGCAATAAACATTACATGTCTTTTTTTTTTTTTTTAAAGCGGACACACATAACATGATTGAGCTTAAACATGAACTTTTCCTGGTTCTTAAGGCTTCCCAGCACTCATAGATACTTCATTTTCTCAATCTGACTGTTTTAGCCAAGAGAAACAAACAGTGAATGCTTTGTTGACTTGGTCATTTTGACCACAATTACAAATGTTGTATTGTGGATACATTGTTTTGTTTTTAATCAAATTTCTTATGTGTATTTTTTTCTCATCATTTCATAGCACAGAACATCATCACCTAAATATCATCTCCTCATCAAATATCAAGTGTGGCTTTTGATTTTGTCAACATGCACCAAGCCTGTAGAAACTTTACCAATATACGGGTGTTTGTCTTTTTTTTTTTTTTTTTTTTTTTTTCTGACTTTCTAAAAGGTGCATCACTTAGTTTTCCCACGTGGGAATTAAAATAACACAATGACTATTTACATCCAGGATCTTTAGCCTTATTACCCGTGTTGCTTACTGGGGTTGGTGTTCTGCTGTCCTACTGCAGCCAGCTCAATAATTGCCTTGTCAAATAACAGCCTCTGTTTCAGGTCAGGGGGACACTGTTGATGCTTGAGAGGCAGATGAGTCCTCTGCTGCATCATTAGCATTGGCTTGGTACCCCCCCCCCCCCCCCCCCATTTTTTTTTTTTTTTACGCATGCACCATCTGCTCACGTGACGATGTGTTGCTGTACCCAGCACTAGTGTCAGCCATCTTGGTCGACACCCACCCAGTGCATTCACTGCGGTGTACTGACAATCCAATCCGAGTGAACCGGTGCTAAGCTGACCAGAGGAGGGCTGTGATTTTCAGCAAGGCGCTCTCTTGCATTTTAACTCCCCAGTCTGCACAAAAGGGATAACAAGAGGTTCAAGAGGAGGGGGAGGTGGAGGAGGAGAAGGCAGAGCAGCCTTTCTCAAGACAGCAGCATATTCCACTCACTTGTGACAAGGAAGGGAAGGAGGATGCAAGCATAAAGAGGAGGAAAAGCAGCACCCTTCCAAACACCTGCTGAGAGCTGCTGTGGGCCTTCGCACGTCTTTTGCCTTTTTATCCTCTTTGTTTTGATGCTCTTTTCATCCTCTCTGATTTCCTCTTCTCTCTGACCTGTTATTTCTTTTTTTGGGGGGGGAGGGGAGTGGGGGGCATTCACTGTTTATTTGGAACAAAAGCTACTTTGCCTTTTTTCTTCCCTCGGTGGTGTTGGTTTTGCGTCGCATCAGCTGAGTCATCATGTCTGATCTGACGCCTCAGAGCGAAACCCCCACTCCCACCACCGACAAGATCACCCAGGCCGCCCGCGAGACTATTTATCTCTGCAACTTTCGCGTGTCTGTCGATGGCGAGTGGCTTTGCCTTCGCGAGCTCAACGACATCTCCCTCACGCCAGACCCAGAGCCGGCCCATGAAGGTAATGTGACAGATTAGCTCATCGTGCGAGGAGCTCTGTGGGGCACAGTGTTTTTTTTCTTTTTTTTTTTTTTTCTCCCGTTTGGGCGTGGTGATACACAAGGTCCCCCAGACGCAACACGTTTAATCTAGTGAACTGTGTTAATGTGTCCTGTTTGAGCTGTGTCACGGTGGATTTCAGAGGAGACAGAAAGATGTCTGAGAGCTACACAGCAGGATGACGCACGCTGCTTGTAAATAAGCCAGGGCTGGCCACCAAAACCAGGAAGTGCCTCTTGTTTTTGTCGAGAGAATTTATTATTTAGCAGTAAATCACATGGACAACAATGATAGATCATATTTAATGTCTCTTTTCCTTATCTTGCAAAATATAACACAGCAGAAACTGTTTTTTACTCTCACTGAGACTAAACAAGACAGGATGCGACTGAATCCAGATATTTATGGATTATTTATAGATGTTTTAAACTGCTTCATGCTGCAGTATGTACTGTAGTTTTATGGTTTTAAATTGGATGGAAAACAGAAGATCTGCTGTACAGCAAGGCTTTCCTCTTTCTCATCTTTTGCCACGCCTTCTCTCAGCACAGAGCAGGCAGATTGGCAGGTCCACTTTTTTTTTTTCTTTCTTTTCTTTTCAGCTGGCAAATTCAATGCTGCAGCACTTGAACCTGCAGCTCTACTGCAATGGCATTACAGAGGATAATATAATAACAGACGATGCCAGAAACATTTGTTCTGTCATGCTACTGGAAAATAAAAATGTCTGACTGCCAGTCCCTTATGTTGTGAGTTGGGTGACTGTGTTTAGTATCAGGGATGTTTGATGTTTAATTTTTCACTCTATATCTGATAATCTCGAATTTCAATGGTCATTCCATTCTATCTGATATTTATTTATATATTTTGTTATTTCATTGTAATATTACCACATTGGAGTTTACCAGTTTAACTTAAACTGTGAGGCTTGATGCAAGTATTTCAACTAAGTAACATTCATGTTGGTTGTTGCTAATTTCCTTGTGTAGCAGGCGAATTCTTGAATGCTTCCTTGTAAGAAGCCGACAATCGAGTTTTCTCTTTAGTCCGAATCAAATGTTAGGCTGTCATGTTGCATTCTGTCTGCAAAGCTAATTAAAGAGAACACAATATCATATTCTTCACTAACCAGCTGTCCTGTTTTATCCCAGTATTTATATACTTGGATATGTAAATTGTGTGTTGCAGTTACTTGCAATGAGGAAAGCTTTTCTGTTAAAATCCGAGCTATTAATATGACAACCCTGATGCAGAATCGCACCATTTTAAGATTTGTATGTTCTGTAACTAAAGTCCATGCAAACTACAGAGCAAATATATGAATGTATTAATAATGTAAACAAATGCTGGAGAATAATTCTGTGGAACTCCTCTACTAAAAGCCTCTCAGTGGCTAGTTACTGTAGATCAATTGCATAAATAATGGATTAGCCACTTACGTATAGCTCATACCAAGAATTAAGTGCTGACTTTATTAGGTTTTTACGAGTTGAACCCTTTTCTCTTTCAAAGCTATTCATTGTTTTAGGTTTGTATTAAACATGTATACAATGTTTTGCTGTGTTAGGCCCTAAAGTCAGTTTTAAGAGTCAAACTTACAGAGGAAACACAGCTTTTAACAAAAGCTCATTGTTTTTTTTTTTTTAAATGTCCTCTTGTTTTGTATTTCCATATCAAAACTACGATTACTTTTACTTCCTGGAAAACATTGGATCTTGTCCCCTGACAGCTCTCGATAAGCTCCTGAGTCATTCTTGCTGTTAGACTGTAGTCTGTGTCATTACTACAAGTACTCTAAGGACCGTCTCCTGTGTTTTTTCTTCTCTGTTAGATCCCAAGGATCCCATTGCAATCGAAAGGCTTAACTTGATGAACATGGCCAAACTCAGCATCAAGGGCCTGATCGAGTCTGCCCTCAACCTCGGGCGCACACTCGACTCTGACTATGCACCTCTCCAGCAGTTCTTTGTCGTGATGGAGCACTGTCTGAAACATGGGTTGAAAAGTATGTACAGCACACTTCACAATGTCATCGGTTCAAAGGTGCACGATCGGGGGGCGACCTCTAGCTCACCCAGTGGGGGCGTGCGCCCTATGTAGGCTGAGCTCACTCTGTAATAAAGGGGGAAAAAGCCCCCAAAAATAATCTTTAAAAAAAAGCTGTACGATCGGTGGAGTTTACCACTCCGTAAAGTTTGAAAATGGAAATTTAAGATCTTGACTACTTTGGCAACTGTACAACAATGTTCATACAAGTCATTTCACGGTCCCAGAATACTTTAATACTATAAATCCACAATCTGTGTAGTTGTAAGAAATACTTACAGTTTACCCAGCCAGTAACACCATCCATCATATTCCATCCAACCAAAGAAACACACATGTTACTGTTAAATTAGTTATTCTCAGTTAGTTTCCGTTGCTCATTACTATACCCAGTGTGATGACTCAGTGACCCAAATACATCAAATCACATCATTATCTCTCAATCCCCAGCCAAGAAGACCTTCCTGGGGCAGAACAAGTCATTCTGGGGGGCGTTGGAGCTGGTGGAGAAGTTGACACCTGAAGCGGGAGAGATCACTGCCAGTGTAAAAGACCTGCCTGGCCTCAAGTGAGTCTGTTATCTCGATTCTCTAAAGAAGGCAGACGTTTTTCACCTAGTTGTATCTTTTTTTTTTTTTAAATATGGGCTTATTCACTGTCTCCCCTAGATATAGGTGGGCAAACGCATTTTTGTCTCAATGCATGCATTGTGTTAGTCCGGCAGCGCCGCCGCTAGTTTAGCTTAGCATAGTGAATGTGAATCCTTTGTTGCCGGATAGGATGTCGTGCGTAAAAGTGAGCCAACAACAACAACAAAAAAACCTAATTACTTATTATGGCCTGCGTATTCACAAAGAGTACAAATAGCAATGCAGATAACTAGGCGATTTCCTAGGCAGATATTGATTTGGGACTATATTGGGGCGAAGCACAGGCAAAGCACTGCTACTTAGGCGTGAAGAAACCCTATTTAAAAAATCGGTGGCGTGTTCCTTTAAGATATTATAGATATTATCAATGCGCTTTTCAAAATTTGCAAACAAAACAATGCCATGAAAATATTTCATAGCATGGGAGTTAATCCCTTTGACTGAAGTTAACTGTGCCGGCCATTTGGTGCTCCTTTGTAAATTTCCATTGTTTAGTAAAGATTGTAAGGAGGTGTTTTTAAGTGTATTTATGTATCTAACTCTTGTGCGTTTGATTACAGAACTCCCCTAGGAAGAGGGCGTGCCTGGTTGCGACTGGCCTTGATGCAGAAGAAACTCTCCGACTACATGAAGACCATCATCAACAGAAAAGACCTGCTCAGGTGGGATTGTGTTAGGGGGGGCGAGTCTTCACCGGTCTCACGATTCAAGTCGATTACGATTATCCTGTCAACAAATCAATTCGATATCACGATGCATTGCGATGCGTCACCTCCTCAATATTATTATACGTGTATATTGCTACACATGGTTTTCATAAACAAATTCAAGCAGTCAGATATACACAAACTCCCCTTTTCATTGTATATGCTCTTAAAAAAAGA
This sequence comes from Perca flavescens, assembly GCF_004354835.1. Lineage (NCBI taxonomy): Eukaryota > Metazoa > Chordata > Actinopteri > Perciformes > Percidae > Perca > Perca flavescens. Next base: position 30,525,539 of record NC_041335.1, read on the forward strand.
CAATTCCTGAATGTCGAGGAGTCTGAGCACAGCCGACAACAGACAAAAGGCTAAAACAACAAAAGCAGTGACCGGAAAATCAACAAGTAACATCAGTAGGCAATAATCGATTATGGTCTGTCACTGCATCGATGCAGAATCGCCCACGTCCGCATCGCGATGCATCAATGCAATGATGAATTTCAACGCCCCTAGTTTGTGTCATGCTGCGTTGAGGCCCGCCGGCACCGCGAATAAAGGTATAGAAGTGAGGATAAGATCTTATGTGATCCATAAAATTGATTTTGATTCATTTCTTTTTATTTCAATTACATACCTGAGGGCCAATTCATTTCTTTCTAATTTTTTGTTTTGTTTTTTAAGATTATTTTTGGGCTTTTTCCGCTTTTAATTGATAAGACAGCTAGGTGAGAGAGAGGGGGAAGACATGCAGGAAATCGTCACAGGTCGTACTCTAACCCTGGACCTCTGCGCCGGCCACCATTTCTTTTTATTTCAATCACCTTATGAAAGCAGTGTGAACATACCTTGCCCCACCTTGACCAAAATAATGGCACCTCAACCAGTGCTGAGACCATATGTAGAGCCCTTAAGACATGTTCCATGCACCGTTTTCAGGAAAATTAAAGGGAAACAGAATTAAAAAAAAAAAAAAGCATTGTAACACAGATCTTGACGTATGGCTCAAGCTCCAAAACTACTGGCTTCTACATTTCCCATAATGAAACTGAATAGTGTCTTTCATTAGACCCCTATTCTTTTTTTTTTTTTTTTTTTCCCAAGAAGTGCTATAGATAGATAGATAGATAGATAGATAGATAGATAGATAGATAGATATTGTCCCATGAGCGAGATTTGTTTTTCACATGATGAAACATGATGACATGGTGCACATTTAAAAATGCTTGAACAAAAGCAGTACCCTGGTCAGCGACAGTATTTCTAACTCTTGTCTCTTCTCTTTAGCGAATTCTATGAGCCGAATGCGCTGATGATGGAGGAGGAGGGAGCCGTCATCGCTGGGCTGCTCGTCGGACTAAATGTCATTGATGCCAACCTGTGTATGAAGGGAGAGGACCTGGACTCTCAGGTAACTCGGCTTTTACCTTCTTATGCTTTCACTTCGACCACCACCCAGAGCTGCAGTAACACTTTTTTTTCCTAGTGGTTGCAGAAAGGAAGGGTATAATTTGTCTCTCAAATAGTTGGAACTACTGCATGATGTTTGTGTAAGCTGACATGCCTTAAAATAAATATCAGCAGGAGTTTAATCAAGTTAAAATTGTAGCTTTTCTCTTTTAGAATAAGAAACTAAAGTAATGTGGTAGGCATTGGATTTTCAGTTTGGAGCATTTACAGTCCAGTGCTTTACAGCTCTACAGTGCAGATCTAAAACAAGGAAACAGTCGTTTTTTTCCCCATCATCATTGTTCTTGTGTTAATGCCATAGGCAGCCGTTTCCAAACCATCTATTGGTTGTCCATTTGGGAATGAAGCCAGAGGAACTGGGAGGATTGGCAGGTTGCCAGTTTGTCATCAGTTTAGTAAACAAGTAGCCTATTACTCCAAGTACAAAGAAGTGAAACCTCTCCACTTACATACCTCTCTTTAATTAGAGGTTGTACTGACTGCTAATATATTTAGATAACCTGAATGCATCTTAACCAGAACAAAACCTTTTTGCATTAATAATACAAGTTGACATGATGCATTCCAATGCAAAGTGCAAAGGCGAGGTCTTCCAGATGCAGCATGTATGTAGCCATGCTATTTTCTTTATTGCTTTTTTCTTTACTTTCTTTATTTTAGTTTTTTCTTGACGTTAGTGCTGCAGTGTGGTTTCAGTTGTCATTGATCATCTGTTTCTTACTAAATGACTCCTGCAGGTCGGGGTGATTGATTTTTCAATGTACCTCAAAGATGGTGGACACAGTAGTAAGAGTGCAGAGGGGTGAGTGCTGCTTTCTCATCTTTAACCACACTGATTTTTTTTTTATTTTGGTCTCTCACACTACTTAACAGTAGCCACAATACAGTTAACAGCCTGGTGAAGGGTGGACTTTGTATTTGTTTTTCTCCCTTTTCATTCATAGATTTACTTGTTTTGTTTAGATTTTTAAGATCTTATGTTGGCTTTGACTATGATCTTAGTTAGGTGACACCTGACACCTACTTTGATAGACTGGTCCATCAAGTTAAATGTTTGTCTGCTCATTGGGGTCTATGATTCAGCCACTTTTTGTTGTAGCAGGCACACAGTAGATAAATGTCGAAGGCAAAATTTTGGCAAAAATCGGACCCGTGCAAAGAAGTTTATAAAAACTATATAAAAATACCGTTCTTTTCGTTCGTTTGCTGTTACAGGCCATTTAAGACCATTGTATGAAAACTGACAGAGCTTCAGAAACATTAAAAAGTGACATACAGTCACTTTAACTACAGTGCTGAATATTTCTTCAACCACTGTCAAAATAGTTTACTGTCATTGCAGCTTTATTAGCATGAGGGTAAGTGATTTAAAAATGGTTTAATACAGAAAGTTATTTTAGATTTCATCCACGGTAACTCGTCTTGGATTACTGCACCGTCTTCTGCGTCCTTTTGTTTGAAACATGGAGTTATTTTCAGTGTAAATCTAACACCCACATTTGTCACTTCACTAAGTTTGGAAAATTTCACCTGGATCAGTAAGATGCTAAAAAATAAAAAATAGAATAACTTTTGTAATCTGATTATGATGCTGCATACTAAAACATTTCCCTCATTAGGGAACGTGACAGATGAGTATGAGACATTATTTTATCATTGTTTATCAATGATGAACAGTTGAAATGATTAAGTATCAATTCAAACCAAGATGACTAACCAACGGCTAACTAGATGTTTGTTTGTTTTCTCCGTTGTGTCATTCATCTTCCTCTCTCTCTCTGCTCCTTCAGTGACGGTCAGATCACAGCGATTCTCGATCAGAAGAACTATGTGGAGGAGCTCAACAGACATTTAAGGTTTGTCAGAGTGAGCGACTCTCTTCGCCTTCTTCAGCAACCTTCTTTTTTTTATTCATCATTTATTGGACATGGGAATATTACAGTTCAAGAAGTGTGCATAGATGATACATCAACTCAAGGTATCTCCTCTCATTGCCCTTTTGTATGTCCCTTCTATATCTCACAAACATTTCTGAACTATTTGACAAGAACAAGGGATGTAAAGGCTATAGCATATTTACCACATAGGATTTGTCAGATAACATATGAAAATAAAAAGGAAAAGGGAAAAGATAAGAACACATGTTTAAAGACCTGGCAGTCAATAATCATATAAAGGATATATATATAGATTGGTTAGGCACACCTGTGTTTTATAAAATGTATTGGTGTGATGACCCTCCCAGTGGTTGTGTCTGTTGTGTGTATATATGAGGTCCATTCAGTCCATATTTTAACAAACTTGTCCATTTGTAACCGTTGTGAGAATGGGAATTTCTTTTTTTTCATCAAATATATGTTATTGATTATCTCTGTCCATTCCTCTGTTGTGGGAGGGTCAGGTCAGCAACCTTCTTCTTGTTGAGCTCCTGACTATTGTGATATTTTGATCTTGTTTATAGTGCATCAGTAAACAACCTCCAGGCCAAGGTGGACGCTCTGGAAAAGTCCAACACAAAGCTAACCGAAGAGGTGAGAGTCATTCACAGCCGAAACTTCCACACAGCTGCTGGTTTCTTTCGTTTACAGGAGTGTTTGCCTGACTTTTGTCCCCACAGCTCGCAGTGGCGAATAACCGGATCATCACTTTACAAGAAGATGTGGAGAGAGTAAAGGAGGAGAGCTCATATCAGCTGGAGTCCAGGAAGGTGAACACACATTATCAATTGAATTGAATTGTTTAGTTTTTCTCCTTAAAGTTGAGATAAATTGCACACCGAATTTTTCATCACAAATGTCATCCAGACACTGGGCATTCAAAAACGTTTGTGCAGTTCTGAACTGACAAAGTCTCGCCGACGAGAGACTAAACGTTTTCAAGCTACTTTAAAGTGCTCATATTATGCTTTTTCCCTTTTCTTTATCGTGTTATATATCTTTTTTGTGCATGTTATAGGTTTACAAAGTGAAAAAGCCCAAATTCCACCCCAAAGGGACTTACCATCTCCAACAGAAAACACTGTTCACAAACTGCTCCAAACAGCTCTATTGTAGTCCAGCCTTTACTTCAGAGACGAACGTGCGTCACTTTGTAACACACGTTCTAATGCTCGCCTAGCTGCTAGCGTGGCACGCCCTCATACTCTGCTTCTGATTAGCTAGCAGCACTTACCTAGCTACTGGGCGTGTGCAACTCCCAACAAAGATGGAACAGAAGTGAGATGCCTGACTCTGTAGCTAAAACAGAGAGCTCAACACACAGGGTGAAAAGAGGAGCTGCAGCAATGTGCAGTACAACAAAAAATATGGTGTTTTTTGAAAATTAAACCATGTAAACCTATTCTGGTACAACCTCTAAATACAATTATGAACCTGAAAATGAGCATAATATGAGCACTTTAAGTAAGTCCAGTTGCCCTAGATTTTTAACCTTCCCTGGATTTTTATGATTTACCTATTCTCAAAAGCAACTCATGGTTGGCTTTCAAGTTAAATATTAGTAAAATATACAGTAGTTGTTATGAAAATGATTTTTTATTATTATTATTTTTTTTTAATCCTGTCATGTGTGTTTTACTGTTTTTCAGCCATCAAGAAGCGACTCCGCGGCAAACGGACAAGCACTGGGTGAAACACGCAAGCAGCTCAAAGAGGAAACTTTGCTGCGATTGGTGCGTTTCAGGCTCTTAATGCTCCGAGTCTCTTATGTTGTGAAATTCTCAGAGATGTTATCACAATTTGTGTGCGCTTAAATTATAAAGGTAGAATCCCAGGAAACACTAATTGGCCTTCGGTTGTGAAGAGTGTATCTGAAGTTGGAGCTGATCTCTATGCAGGATGTGGAGAAGGAGTTGGAGGTGCAGATTGGAATGAAGCAGGAGATGGAGCTGTCCATGAAGATGCTGGAGAAAGACATCTGCGAGAAGCAGGACGCTCTGGTGGAGCTCCGACAGCAGCTGGAAGACCTCCGTGTCATCAACCAACAGCTTAGCCACAAGTCACAGGTAAGGCTGCATTTGGGATCCTTAGGGCCCTATTTTAACGATCTAAGTGCACGGTGTGAAGCGCATGGCACAGGTGCGTTTAGGGCGTTTTTCTCAAATATTACCTTTTATTATCTAGATATGTTTTAACAATAGTGGCCCGCTACACACTGTAGTATTTTATAATAGATCTAATCTAAGTCACCGATGTGTTTTAAATACCTTAAATCTTTTTCAATCAAACGCTAAGCATCTCAAGATGAAGTGAGGCTGCTGCATTGTAGGTCACGGTTGCATTAGGGCTGGGACATTATGCGTTTGTCCCGATTCAAATCCTTCACAATACATGGGTGCCGATTCGATTTGTATTGAGTATTTCAATTTTCTTTTCCTTCTTTAACAAAATAAAACGATACACTTCTAGAGACAAATATTAAATCATGAGACATTTATAAAAAACTAATTGTTTTCTAAGAAGAATGCACATCAAATTGAATTCGTAAAGAAGTACAGAACATATATATTTTCTGCATTTTCTGCTTTCGGTCTATTTTGCTGGAAAAGGATATGATGTAGTTGCCGTCATTGCTACCGTATAAAAAGAAAATATTAAGGTGAATTATTGGTAAAAATCATGATTCTAGATAAAAGAATCTATTTTCAAAATTGTCAAAAAAAAAACATTATACACATGATTTTCGATATTTTTTTCCCACCCGTAGTTTGCATGGTGAGCTCCAACTGATGGCAAAACGGATAAAAATAACTCTGTTAACTAATAAAAAAAGAGACTTTCAGTAACTCAGAACAACATTTTGAGTCTGTTCCATTTGTACATTTACTGAGTGTGAGGGGCCGCTGGTTCTGGATGTGATTTTCCACCTTCTGTTTTACTGTGCCCCTTTATGACTACTACAATACCCACTAGCCTCGGCTGCAATTTGCTTTGGAGAAAAAGCCAGCCAGAGGTGCCATTGATTACACCGTAATCGTTAGCCTCCACACCGTTAGCAGTGCATGTAAAAGAATTTGAAGCTCTATGATTGGATGATTCTTGCGGAAAAGCACCTTTTGTAGTCGTAATTAGTTTTCTCCCCAAAGTCTTTATGTGCACAGGCATATACACTCACCTTAAAGATTATAAGGAACACCTGTAAGATTTCGCGTTAATGCAATTATCTAATCAACCAATCACATGGCAGCTTCTTCAATGCATTTAGGGGTGTGGTCCAGGTCTAGGCAATCTCCTGAACTCCAAACTGAATGTCAGAATGGGAAAGAAAGGTGATCTAAGCAACTTTTAGCGTGGCATGGTTGTTGGTGCCAGACGGGCTGGTCTGAGTATTTCACAATCTGCTCAGTTACTCGGATTTTCACGCACAACCATTTCTAGGGTTTACAAAGAATGGTCTGAAAAAACAAAAAACATTCAGTATGCTGCAGTCCTAGGGGGCGAAAATGCTTTGTTGATGCTAGAGGTCAGAGGAGAATGGGCCGACTGATTCAAGCTGATAGAAGATCAACTTTGACTCAAATAACCACTCGTTACAACCAAGGTATGCAGCAAAGCATTTGTGAAGCCACAACACGCACAACCTTGATGCGGCTGGGCTACACCAGCAGAAGACCCCACCGGGTTCCACTCATCTCCACTAAAAATAGTAAAATGAGGCTACAATTTGCACGAGCTCACCGAAATTGGACAGTTGAAGACTGGAAAAATGTTGCCTGGTCTGATGAGTCTCGATTTCTGTTGAGACATTCAGATGGTAGAGTCAGAATTTGGCGTAAACAGAATGAGAACATGGATCCGTCATGCCTTGTTACCAGTGGGCAGGCTGGTGATGGTGGTGTAATGGTTTGGGGAATGTTTTCTTGGCACACTTTAGGCCCCTTAGTACCAATTGGGCATCGTTTAAATGCCGCAGCCTACCTGAGCATTGTTTCTGACCATGTCCAACCTTATATGACCACCATGTATCCATCCTCTGATGGCTACTTCCAGCAGGATAACGCATCATGTCACAAAGCTCCAATTATTTCAAATTGGTTTCTTGAACGTGACAATGAGTTCACTGTACTAACATGGCCCCCACAGTCACCAGATCTCAACCCAATAGAACATCTTTGGGATGTGGTGGAACGGGAGCTTCGTGCCCTGGATGTGCATCCCACAAATCTCCATCAACTGCAAGATGGTATCCTCTCAATATGGGCCGACATTTCTAAAGAATGCTTCCAGCACCTTGTTGAATCAATGCCACGAAGATGTATGTATGTATGTATGTGTATAATATAAAAATAAATAAAGGAGAAGCTGAAGAGTGACAGGAAATGGGAGAGAGAGAGAGAGAAAGGGACTGACACACAGCAAAGGGACACCGGTCAGATTCAAACCTGGGCCGCTGCCAAGGACTGAGCCTACATGGGGGCGCACACTCTACCGGGTGAGCTAGAGCTCGCCCCGAAAAACCAGATATACCCCAACATACCCCAATTTTTTTTTTTTTATCTTTTGCACTGATGATTTTACCAGAAGAGTTTTATTCAAGCCATTAAAGTGCTCTGTCATCTAACATTGTCTACAGGGAAGTTTAATATACGTTTGTGTAATAACTTCCTGAACCAGCAGCGCCCACTTCACAGCAAACTGAATTCAAACTCAATAAAAGTGCATTTGCAGACACATCATTGAAATAAAAAAAAAAAAAAAAAAGAAGCGCCAAACTCCAGTTTAATCTTTTTTACAAGACAAACAACATGTACCGAGTCATTGATTCCAGTTGTCTAACACGGCTCATCCTCTTCAGAGTGCAGACGCCGGCTCTAAACAGAAGAGTGAAGCCATCGCTCGCCTGGAGGAGAAAATCAACCAGATGACGGGGACCGTGAAACAGATGGAGACCAGGTGAGGACAGCCACCATTGGTATTCTCAATAGTTATTATTACAGTAGACAGTTTTTTTTTTTTCCTCACTGAATCACTTGCCTACAAAAAAACATCTTATTGTCCTGTTTTGTCATTTTTCTCCCTTCCACTTTCATTGTTTTTCATTACCATTACTTGTTTTTAATCCTTCAATCAGTGAGAAGCATGTGGTGAAGCAGGCCAGAAACCTGAACTCAGCAGCAGGGAAGCTGCTGCAGCTGCAGCAGTAGTAGCGCCCCGCGTTCATAACCGAATACAAACCTACAACCCTGCCTAATATAGAAGTAACCAAACTAGGATGTTATCTTTTCTGTGCGATGCTCCTTTTGTTGTTGAAAATAAAAACCCATTTGACCACAACCTCCTGCAGTGGCTCTCCAGCATCAGCTTTGAGTAGTGTGGACTGAATGGATCCTTTTAGCGGCCCGTAATCCTTGTGTTCTCTGACAGACATCCGATTTATACTTCCATTTGGAAGGCATTCCTTAGAAAAATACCGCATTTAATGCTTTTTTTGGCAAAGGTAAGATGAGTAGATGGCATGGTGTCTGAAAGTCCACTGTTTTAAGATTTGACGGACTGACGATTTAATGTGCTGACGAACACGTCCTGGGTATTTGGGAGGTGGTGGACTTGCTGTAATGTCATTCCAAAGAATAAGACCACTACCAGAGAGTGAACTGATGTTTAGGGGCTGATATCCAGTGTTGTCATTTGGTGATCCACGTTCAAGTGTAGAAGGCCAGGACAGGAGCAAGAGAAAGTAAGAAGAAAAGGGCATAAATTAATTTATACATTTTGAACTGTATGTAAACATAACATTGGTGTAAACTGTAGTAATCATTAGGCTAATAAAACAATAAACAAACAGCCTGCTTCATCTTTTTTGGCTAAAGTTTCCCTGTTGTCCTCGTTGGGTTTTCAGTCCCCAGTCAGCTCTTCATCATTTTGTGTGTTTTTTTTGTTTGTTTTTGTAACGTTTTAAGTTTCTTTCCGTCAAATTTCATTTTACCATAAGTTTATGTAACACCCCCTCCCCTAACCAGATGCAAACAGGCTGAGAGAGAGAGGGATTTGGCTTTGGAGGCCAACCGGCTCTTCAAACAGGAGTTTGGGGACAAAATCGAGAGTCTGCAGGTGGAGGTAGAGCAGCTGAGGAAACACAGGTAATGTCTGAGGGAATGGTAATGGGAAGGTAATCTTTATAAGTGATGGTATTGTTTGTTTATGGTAATTATAATTCCTGCTGCACGTGGCATACATTTTAGTTTTTCTGTATTTATTATTTGTCCTTGGGATATTTGTCTTGAGAGGACATCAGATCATTTGAATTCTGCATGTTTTTGTTTGATTTTTCTTGAAAAAAAAAAAAAGAAACTTGTGTTCACTGCATTGTGTTTGTCTTGTTTTAGGTCTAATCTGGAGTTGGAGCTGAGAAAAGAGCGAGAGCGAAGGAGTGAGCATCATCTGGATGCTGTGTCCACACACTCCAGTACTCTTCGGAAGGAGAGGAGACTCTCACAGAACATACCAAAAGTAAACCTGTGCTCATGATGATTTTGCAAAATTAAAGATGAAGTTAAAGCCTTGATACATACGTGTGCGTTTTGTGTGTGTGTGTGTGTGTGTGTGTGTGTGTGTGTGTGTGTGTGTGTGTGACCAACAGCGTCCCCCAGAATCCCCATCAGTCAAAAGGGAGACTGACCAGTTACACACAGCAGCAGAGGACCAAACAAGTCTGAGCTCCAGCTTGTAAGTAGTTTTAACAACAACAGCTTTAAAAAAATACATAATCATTTGAGTAAATGTTATTTATTCATTTATCTGCTCCTCCTCCTCCTTTTAAGGTCCTCACGGTCACACCATGAGGATGAACAGGTGAGCTCTAAGATGCACTAAAGAAAATGTGTCATTATCTTAACATAGATCGGTTTATGATTGGGGTTTTATTGCCATCCATCCATCCATCTTCGTCCGCTTATCCGGTATCGGGTCGCGGGGGGAGCAGCTCCAGCAGGGGACCCCAAACTTCCCTTTCCCGAGCAACATTAACCAGCTCCGACTGGGGGATCCCGAGGCGTTCCCAGGCCAGGTTGGAGATATAATCCCTCCACCTAGTCCTGGGTCTTCCCCGAGGCCTCCTCCCAGCTGGACGTGCCTGGAACACCTCCCTAGGGAGGCGCCCAGGGGGCATCCTTACCAGATGCCCAAACCACCTAGACTGGCTCCTTTCGACGCAAAGGAGCAGCGGCTCTACTCCGAGCTCCTCACGGATGACTGAGCTTCTCACCCTATCTCTAAGGGAGACGCCAGCCACCCTCCTGAGGAAACCCATTTCGGCCGCTTGTACCCTGGATCTCGTTCTTTCGGTCGTGACCCAGCCTTCATGACCATAGGTGAGGGTAGGAACGAAAACTGACCAGTAGATCGAGAGCTTTGCCTTCTGGCTCAGCTCTCTTTTCGTCTCAACGGTGCGATAGATTGAATGTAATACCGCACCCGCTGCGCCGATTCTCCGACCAATCTCCCGCTCCATTGTCCCCTCACTCGCGAACAAAACCCCAAGGTACTTGAACTCCTTCACTTGGGGTAAGGACTCATTCCCTACCTGGAGTAGGCACTCCATCGGTTTCCTGCTGAGAACCATGGCCTCCGATTTAGAGGTGCTGATCCTCATCCCAACCGCTTCACACTCGGTTGCGAACCGATCCAGTGAGTGCTGAAGGTCGCAGGCCGATGATGCCATCAGGACCACATCATCTGCAAAGAGCAGCGATGAGATCCCCAGCCCACTGAACTGCAACCCCTCCCCACCCCGACTACGCCTTGATATCCTGTCCATAAATGTCTAACTGCATGTCAATCACTGCTCAGGCACACACATTTCATAGCATCCTCCCCTCACCCTTCCCCGCGCAGGAGCTGCAGATAGGTTTCCTCCCACCTATCGTGCATAGCTCTCCCTTGTGGGGGGAGGGGCGTAGGAGTTTTGGGCTTTAGCGGAAAGGGGGGGGGAGGACTGAGAAGTTGTCGATGTTAAAAATGTTTGACTAAGTCCTGGATCTTCACTATCCCACCTACAGCATATTTAATGCAGTTAAGTTTGTACTATAAAGATGAAAACAAGAACTGAAGTAACAGCTGTAACCGTCCACTAGCATTGTAGTACTAGTGTTGAATATTGGATAATACAAAAATCCCATTATATAATTAACACCATATTATTGATTGATTTTCTGCAGGACGAGTCCTCCGTGGAGATCAGTCAGCCTTCCATCTGTACGATGTGTGAGCAGGACGACTCCCTCCTGAAGACAAAGGTATGAGGATGGAAGATACTGTAATTCTAAACTTCTTGTCTAAAATATTGCACAATATTTGCTTATAAAAGCTTCTAGCAGCCCAGTCTGTGCATGTTTTTAAAGGGACTGACAACCAATGGTCAAATGAAATGTTTAAAATGCGATTTTTACATAAATTCTATGTTTTCTAAGTGAGGTTTGGTTACGTTGCACTCCTCCACGATGGACTGTTAAATCATTTTTCATTAGTCACTCCACCAATTTGGTCCAAACTGGATCGTCTCAACAACTGTTGGATGGATTGCCATGCAATTTAGTGCAGACATTCTTGTCTTCAGGATGAAATCTTCATTTCATCTTTGGTGATCCCCTCCCCTTCCCCTTTCATCTAGTGCCATCGTCGGGGTCAACATTTCCCGTAGTTAAAATTGTTCACTTTGTCAAAATGAAAGGAAATGTCAGATTGTGTATTGGACCTTTTTAGTTCTGGGGAAACAGCCAAAGTTCTGGAAGAGTTATTGAAATGTTGGTTGCTGAATTGGTTGAAATGACTTACTGTAGGCAAACTTAGGTCACGATTTCACTGAAAGGCTTAATGGAGACACATTTTGCTCGAGAAAGTCATTAGTCTGCGAGGTAAAGACTCAGCCAGCGTCTTTGGATTTAAGCAACCTTTAATTTTCTGTGTTATAATCCTTTTTTTTTTCTGTCTCTAGAAACAGTGTAAGAACTGCAACGGCATCTTCTGCGAGAGCTGTGTGTCCAACGAGCTGCCGTTACCTTCCTCCATTCTCCCAGAGACTGTGTGTACCGCCTGCTTCTCTCGGTTACTCCAACAATACGCTTCAACGCCAACATGAAACAACTCTGCATTTTACTACAAGACATGACGATCAGACACCTGGAAACCAGAGGCATTCATTTGTAAAACTGGCACTGCAAAAATGCACTTTTTGACTTTGTGACTCGAGACATTATGAAAGGTCGGACGGAGTCCGATTCAGATCAGATTAAGTTGGCAATGTCCAAACATGTGCCGCTAAGAGCTGATTGAATTCAGGTTTTCATTTTTCAAATACTGGTTTGGCCATAATTCTTCCTTTCTGGCTGAAAGTGTGTGTTGAGCTGCTGTGGTATTTCTGAAGACCTGCACTCAAAAAGCTGTAAAATGGCACCTGGATGGAGATTACTGATTTTAAAAAGACAACTTTAATCATCTCATGCATTAAAAAAAAAACTGACTTTCCACAATGTCCACTAAGTGGATTATTGATTAAAAGGACACCTGACGATATATATTTTATATAATTTAGTTTTAAAAGTTGGGGAAAAGGAAAGAAGGAAAAACTGGACTTGCTTTTTGTGTAAGCCACAACTGTGCTCCATTACAACACAGCTGTTAATCATATACAGAGCAGTATGTGATGTATCATTTTACTTTGATGAAGCATGAATTTTATGATTCAGGCTGATGCTGACAAAATCAAATATCCCATATCCCAAACACTTTTGACCAAATACTATATTATACTTTATTACGTGTCAATATTTTGGGAAAGACCGTGTGCTGTCAAAAGCTTTTTATACACGTATCAGACATTAGTAATAAACTCCGTCTAATGAGTTTAAAAATAAAAAATTGTACAACTAATGCAAAATGTTAAGACCAGAAAAATAGAAATATTTAAGTTCTATGACAATGTTATGATAACCAGAATCCTAGACTGCTAGACTACATCTAGTCTCTTATCACGATATCAACATTTGA